>NW_015169802.1:267777-284157 GCF_001447785.1 Gekko japonicus | reverse complement strand
GGCCTGCGCAACTCTCCCTCTCTCTCTCCCCACCCTCCCCCCCCCCTCTGGCTCCAAACCGAGGGCCAATCGGCTTGCGGCAAGCCGATCGGCCCTCGCTGCTCTGCCCCCCCTCCCTGCTTGCTGCTTCCCTCCCAAGCGGCAGTTACAGTTTCGGGGGGATTCTTGCACTTTCGGGGGGATTTAAACATCCCCCCGAATTTTTTTTCAACTTTTTTTATTTTTGTGCACACATGGGGACTGGCCCACGTGTGCACAAACCTCTCCCTCCCCCCCAGGTGCCCCCAAAGTGCAGATTTAGATATCCACACTCCGGGGGCAACTTCAGCATTAGTATAAGGATTTCGCGCAAAGTAGAAAAAGCACAGAAAGGAATGCAGTAGCAATTAACCAGACACAGACCGAGCTCCCCAGCCCCCATGGCAGCGTAGCTGACACATGCTCCTGCCTGGCAATTAATGATCAGGACCAGATCTGGAGGGAGCTGCGGTGGCTCAAGTGGTTAAGACGCTGAACTGCAGGCTGTGGAAGGTCAGTAGTTCAGCAGTTCGAGACCCAGGTGCCGCATGACGGAGTGAGCTCCCATCTCTAGTTCCAGCTCCTGCCAACCTAGCAGTTCGAAAGCAAGAAATTGCAAATAGATAAATAGGTACCACTTCGGTGGGAAGGTAACAGCGTTCCATGCGCCTTGGTGTTTAGTCATGCCGGCCACATGACCACGGAAAGGTCTTTGGACAGCGCTGGCTCTTCGGCTTGGAAACGGAGATGAGCACCGCAACCCTAGAGTCGGACTCGACTGGCTTTCGAGCAAGGGAACCTTTACCTTTACCTTTTTACCAGATCTGGAAGGGTTGAAGACTACTGCAGAGAAAGAGATGTTTTTGTTTTCTGAGTTTAGAAAAAAATTATGCTGCCGCTCCAGGGAACATACTTGAGGCGGCTTACAAAGTAAATTTAACATTACTGGGATAAAGAATTACTGATTCGTGTGGCGGAGACCTCCATGATACCTAGACTTAGCCTAGACTTTTAACCAGTTAATAAATAGTGTGCTTATTTCATTTTAGTTAGGAAGGTTCTGTAAGTAGATAATTCTCTCTCCCACCCCTGAATATTATAAACAGGTTCCTGTCAGCGTGAAAATTCAGTCTTGTGGTCTGATGAATCTTTACACTTTTTTTTTTAAACAGGGACCTTAAGAACAATTTCATTAGTGCTATAGAACCAGGAGCCTTCATAGGACTTTCGTCTTTGAAAAGATTGTAAGTATTTACGTTTGCTAACTTGGAGTTAAGTAAAATGTTAAGTAGGATGTATATTAATTGCTGGCCTGAACTAAAACTCCAGTGATCTTTAAAAAAAAAAAAAAAAAAATCCTTTCAGCCATAGGCATGATTGACCTCCTAGTGTGCAGTGTCCTGTTGCAGTTACTGAAATCTATGTTGTGCCCTTTTTGAAAACACTTACAAATCCTGTTACCCCATTAAAAATGTAGATCTGCAAAAGAAACTAACAAGGGGCAAGTAACAGGGTGGTCCCTGACCCAAAGGATGCCTGTCTTGCCTCTCTGTCCTGGCCCCAGTCTGATGGAACATACTCCCAATTGAGACTGGGGCCCTGCGGGATCTTCTTCAGTTCCGCAGGGCCTGCAAGATGGAGCTGTTCCGCCAGGTGTTTGGTTGAGGCAACAGGCGCCCATATATGGCATCCCCGAGGTTGCTATCACCCGTCTATTTACCGACCACCAACAACTGGCCTTGAACTTACTGCACCATCGGGCCAGAACTTTATAGCCAACTGATGCTGTTTCAAGCTGTGCCCATTGTTTTAATTGCTATGATGTTTTATCGTGTTTTAAACTGAAATGGCATTTATTATAATGATGTTACCCGCCCTGAGCCCGTCTGCGAGTGGGCGGGATATAGATGCAAATAATAAATAAATAACAGAGATTGGCTTTATCGAGAAGAACTAAAGAAGAAGAGATTGGATTTATACCCCGCCCTTCACTTGGAGTCTCAGAGCGGTTTACAAACTCCTTTCCCTTCCCCACAACAGACACCCTGTGAGGTGGGTGGTGCTGAGACAGCTCTGACACAAACCGCTCTTTCAGGTACAGCTGTGCCAGAGCTTGTGACTGACCCAAGGTCACATCAGCAGGTGCAAGTGGAGGAGTGGGGAATCAAACCCGGTTCTCCCAGATTAGAGTCCGCACACTTAACCACTACACCAAACTGGCTCTTTGTGACTCTTACAGCTGTAGCATGTCCAGATGTTACTTGGCAAGTATCTCCCCACATGGAAGGATGAGGAACATGTGTTTGCCTCCTGCCCTCCTCTTCCACTCTCACACCTAGTGGTGGCTTCATAACATGTCAAGAACAGAGATAAAGATTGCCTTCTGCCAAAGAAACTGCACCATGGTGGTTTTCTTCTGAACATACTGAGTAGCACCAAGCCATGTGAAAAACAGATGTTGCGTTATTACAGTCATCTGGCTGTTGTACTTGGGCAAGCAGCAGTTGCTGGGGGTGTGAGCACCTGAGCCTCCAATAAGATAGTTGCTTGATTCCTTCTCATTATGCCCATATTAATGTCTGCCGTGCTGCTGAAAGGTTCATGAAGGGATCACGGGCCACACGCAGTTGTTTAGTGAGGAAGTTAGACCCTTTGCCAAAGATTCAGCACTCACGAACCATTCAGTAACAACCATCTTCAAAATAAAAGAATACTCTCTTCGTTCAAGTAGTACAGCCCTTGGGCATCTCATGCAGCCTGCTTGAACCAATGAAACGGTCAGCCATATAAATCATTTTGCTGTTGTGTTCTGAATTAAGCACTTAACTGTCTTTAGTCAAAAGGAAGATGGCCCTGAAAATAAGACAGTTCCCCTAAAGAAAGAGAAGGCTAGACGTAAAAACAGATGGCATTACTTTAACAGATGACATTACTGCAGTGATCTTTTTTTTAAAAAATCCTTTCCGCCATAGGCATGAGACCTCCTGGTGTGCAGTGTCCTGTTGCAGTTACCGAAATAAGACAGTTCCCCTAAAGAAAGAGAAGGCTAGACATAAAAACAGATGGCATTGCTTTAAGACCACCCCCCCCAAAAAAACCCCCAGAGTCAGCCAGCCAGAGGTTCTCTCCTCCAGCCCACCTCTATCTACTCAGTGTCTCTTCACCCCATCTGCAACCTTCTGAGGGTTCCCTTGTCACAACCACCTTTGCCCTCTGACATTGCCTCTTCAGGGCTCTTTTTGTAGCAAGAACTCCCTTGCATATTAGGCGACACCCCCCTAATGTAGCCAATTCTCCAAGAGCTTACAGAGCTCTTCTTACAGGGGCTACTGTAAGCTCTTGGAGGGTTGGCTACATTAGGGGTGTGTCGCCTAATATGCAGTGGAGTTCCTGCTACAAAAAGAGCCCTGGGTTCAGTTATTCCCAGTCAGAAAGCATCATTCAGGGTGACACAGCTGCTAGAGCTCCCTCTGCCCCGCAACTTGGACGTTCATGGGCTGCCCTCTGGCCATCCCCTCAGCTGATGAAGGGGCTATCCCAGTGATGGCGAACCTTTTAGAGGCCGAGTGCCCAAACTGCGACCGAAAACCCACTTATTTATCGCAAAGGGCCAACACGGTGATTTAACCTGAATACTGAGGTTTTACTTTAGAAAAAACAACCCATACATTAACTTAAGATGATCCAAACAAAGTCAGGAAAGCAATCCCAAATGCTTTCATTTACTTAAAATTATTTGGCAGAGAATTCGACACTTTAATTATGGTCTGGGCCTGGCTGGGGTGATGGCACGCGTGCCCACAGAGAGGGCTCCGAGTGCCACCTCTGGCACCCGTGCCATAGGTTCGCCACCACTGGGCTATCCTCTTACTCGCCCTGTGCTCCCTGGCCAAGCCAGAAAGCACGGAGGGAAGGAATGCCCTGGCTGCCCTTCCAGTCACGTGACCCAAGTTTCCCACCCTCTTCCCCTCTAAAGGCGTGGCAGGGACAGCAGGCGGGATCCCCTTAGGCTGTGGGAGTGGCACCTCCCCTCAGTAGAATGGGGACAACTTTAAATAAATTTGTGCCTGAGTTTAAGACAACCCACCCGCCCCTTGAAAGCCCCCTAAAAGTATATATTTTTTTAAAAGCTTCTTATATTTTGGTAAATATGGTATCTAGGGATACATTCCCACCAGCATCTCTGGGAATCCCAGTAGGAGCAGTGAGCACATGACAGTCATCGTATCTGATCTTACCAGAACACGTAAGCAGTTCAGTCAGAACCCTTCCATCCTCCCTGGTGCTTTCTATAGTGTCTGCAATCATTTGGACATCAGAAAAAGTGGCATTTTTAAAACATGCGTGCGTTTTCTGTTCTGTTTTCCTTTGGACAGAGACTTAACGAACAATCGAATAGGATGCCTGAACACAGACATATTTAAAGGACTGACAAATCTCATTAGATTGTAAGTATCGCTCTGCTAAATGTAACTTCTGGTGCACGTACCCAGCAGGCCTTTCTCCCTTCTTTCAAAAGTACTCGCTTGTTAACTGTGTTCCTGGGCAACCTGTTCCAAAAATGGGCAGCAAAATTGCCATCCTACAAAAAATAGGGGATTGGGAGGGGGGAGTCTTGACAGTATTGGAAACTGATTATATAGTGATGTCTTCTGAAGGGGACTCACCAAAGTGCAGGGTTTTGTTTTTTTTACAAGGCAATCATATGCGGAGTCACTCCAGTCTACGCCCATTAATTTTAGTCTAATTTTTATTGCACTGTATTCTTCAGTAAGTGGTAATGCTTCATTTAACTGCCTTCCCTTCGCATGAGTGTCCAGCACTCTCTCCCAGCCCACCATCCTTTCTGCTTCTTTGCGAAAGAGTCTGAGTTCATTTTGTCCCCCCGTTTTAAAAGCATTGTTGGGTTCCCTTTATTTAAAGACCCTGGGAGTTGGTGACATGAATTGGTAGGTTGTTAGATCCGATGCCAGTTTGCTACTTTCCCCATTTTGGAAAGAGAAAGTTAGGCCGAGTTCAGACTGGCTGTTTGCCCCGACATAGGCACGTTTCAGAAACCTTCCACAACTGGATTAAAGGGGCCCTTCACACAGGCACATTTGTCAGGCGTTCCCCACCCGTACTCAACCCGTCTTGTAACGCTTTGCTCCCGAGTTTAAAAGATACCTGGTGAAAGTGGTAGCAAACCCTGGAAAGCGCGATTATCCTGCGTCCATCCCGTGGTGTGAACAAAATGTGAACGCCGAAAGCCATGTTTTTCTTATGTGCTCAACTGCTTGAGCAGTTCCGCAGGGCCTGCAAAACGGAGCTCTTCCGCCAGGCTTTTGAGTAGGAGCCGCCGCCCTACTATACCACCACTGTCAAGACATCTGAATGGATGCATTGACGGGACCCCAGGAAGAACTTGGAATTACATCAGAAACGCCGTCGCCATTGGATATGTACGCTGAGAATACCAGCTCAAGTCGTGGGGATACCATCTTGGATCTAGGACACTAGTAACTGGATAGAGCACTTTAGTCTTAGTTTTAATGTTTTATATTTTTATATGTTTTTACTTATGGCTAGACTAATGATCTGGCCTCTGTTAGCTGTCCTGAGCCCACCGGGGAGGGCGGGATGTAAGTGTGAAAATAAATAAATATCTCCAGATTGCCAAAAAGAAAGCCACGCCTTACAGCCGTGCCTCCGGGCCAACAGTGTGAACGCTCCCTTGCGCCTCCTCCCGGTATGCTCCCGCATCAGTCAGTGCAGTGTAAATGGGAAAAGTTTGTTCCGGCTCTTTTTTGCCATGGCTCCCTCCCGCTTCAAACTGCCAGTCTGAACTCGGCCTTAGAGTGACTAGATCATTTTCTGGTCTGTCTTAGTCTTTTCTAATCATCACGTTTGAGGTGCCTGTCTGACCCCATTCACACCTGTGCTTTGCAGTATGGTCTTGTGCTGTAGAATCCTGAATCTGCCTAACCTGTATGAAGTAAAGTGTGGCATATACAGAAAACACATTATGCCAGACATTGTCCTTTCTCTGCTACAGAAGCTTGAACCTTATTTTCTTTTGTTTGTGCCACCTTATTTTCTTTTGTTCGTTTTTATGCAAGTTGTTGGGGTGTAGTAGTGATCCAAAGGAGAGCTCCAGTTCTTGACTTTCTCCTCAGGGTTCTGGATCTGGAGAGCAGTCATAAGCAGGTCTACTCAGAATCCTACTCAGATATGTTTAATGGGCCTTACTCCCAAGAAGATGTTCTTAGGATTGTGCTGTTAGTACATCAAGTTCCATAATATAACTCCGACAATGCAGATTTCCCCATCTCTGAGAACTAAGTATTCCTCGTACCTCATGTTAATGTTTCTTTCCTTTTTAAAAAATCTTTTCCTAGAAATCTTTCAGGAAACTTGTTTTCATCACTTGCACAAGGAACCTTTGATTATCTTACTTCGCTAAAGTCTTTGTAAGTAAAAAAAATCTCTTTGAGGCTTTTAAAATAGAATGTGTAACTGTACTTCGGTAGATTTTTGCAGTTAAAATCAAATGCAGTACATAATCATTCGTTTCATTTTATTTGGAAGCCATGTTTCAGTAGGCATTCTAGCTTTTGTAGTAAAATCTAAAAGTCCTTATGAGACAGACAGAGGATGTTCAAAGTATATATTGACTTGAGGCTTATAAGTGACCAGACAACTCATCCGGTAGTTTGAGACAGGTAAGAATCACCTCCGTGTAACCAAATAGGCAAGCTTGTGTAAAATTCCAAGGCAGCTGGTTCTTTCTTAAACCATTAGATTACTATGAATTATTATTTCAAATACGCATGCATAAACAGGCTAGTAAAATTTCTTAAGGACTCGGGCTGAAATACATCACTGAAAACTGTAATGTGGCTATCGATTTTCAAATATATTTGGAAGCAGCTCAGTTATGTACTTAAAATTCCTCCTGGATTCGTTGAGACTACATGTTGTAAAAAAACAATCCTCCTATTCTTTGATATGTTCCAGAGAATTCCAGACTGATTATCTTCTATGTGATTGTAATATGTTGTGGATGCAGCAGTGGTTACAGGACAGAAACATAACGGTACGCGAGACCCGATGTGCTTTCCCCAAGTCACTACAGGCCCAACTGGTTGTGAGTGTTAAGCAGGAGCTTCTGACGTGTGGTAAGAGAGTTACAGCCTAGTGATCTGGAATCTCTGGGACATGTGTTCTGGTGCGCAATGCCACAAGCATCTTTATTCTCTGCTTTCTTCTTGATTGATGGTTTTTTTCCCCGCTGGCTCTCACAATGAAACTCAGCCAGCATGGCGACTTTGGAAGGAAGGAATCTTTTGGACTTCTCAGGGATGTAAAATTTTTGTAAATTTTGAAGCCACAGGAAAAAATTGAAACGTTGGGGGGGGGGATTGAAATATATACAATACTATCAAACCTAAACCAGATTTACTGCTTTAATAAAATAACTACAAGCACAAAGGGGACACAGCTAAGTCAGATAAACACAGAAAACACCGTGTTGAAATAATAAACACAATATTTACATGTACTTATAGCTAAATATATTTGCTTTTTATACATAACATCAACTCTAGTGTATTGTAAACACTTTCAAACGACAACATCACATTTCAAACACTTTCAAACTAAGTTATATAACATGAAGAGTCCAACTGTCTTCTTCCTGATGGAGGATAAATACCAATGTACAGTTATTTGTACCGAACAATGCAGCAACCTATTGTACATTTCCCAAGTGATGATCAATCAGGTAAAGCTAGCAGGCAGCTTGTATTTCTCACTGTGATGATTCAACTTAGCAAGCAGGCCTAGCAACACGCCTCCCGGGCATAACCTGCGTGTTTCGAACAAATCTTCAGGCATAAATTTTTCTGGAACCAAAGCTGGAAATTTTTCTGGAAACATGCAGGTTTTATAGCAGTCTTTTTAATACTCTCTGAAATTTCCAATTTTTCCATCAGAAAAGTTGGGGGGGGGGGGGGGGCCTTGGGGAAAAAACGAGAGGGAAAATCCCACCCCCCATTTTTCCTTGTGGTTTTTTTTTCCCCTGGGCCTCTAGGCTTCGTGAGCAGCTCCAGTTCTTTTAACTGTATACCATTTGAGCTGTTGGATTTTTTCCCCCCTGAAGCCAAAGCCTAACTTTTCTTTTCCTAAAATGGGAACTTAACTAAACCTCTTCTTTTTTAATAGCAGCAGAGCATGTCTTTCCCCCCATCCTTCCAAACAGAGCAGTGGGGGAAAAGATAGTAAAGAAATAAGTACTATGTTGGATCCTACCAGCTTTCCACTGGTGGAGGAGTGGCAAGTTTGCCTGATTTTTCTCCTTACAACCCTCTGTCCCATAAGGCTGTGTCCAGTTAGGTCCCCCAATCGTCAGCATGGCCTTTTGTGAATCAAAAAGTATTGTTGGAAGAAGGGGGCAGATAGAGAACTGTCTGCTTCCACAGTTGATAGGATCGGAGCTATAATATGCAGAGTTATATTTTGGAGGCTGTATGATATCAGAACTCATAATTTTCTGAAAGTTTGAGTTGCTTCTAGCCTACAGTATAAACATGCTTAATTTTTTAAAAAAATTAAGATTAGAAGAAGGGAGAAGAGAAGTGACTAATAATTGCCTTTAAGGCATGTCAGATGTTACAACAGAGCTGTAAATTTATCTTCTGAACAGACACGTCCATATACATCTCATCTGCTTTTATAACTTGCTCTTCAGACAAGCTGAGAACTGTTGGTAAACAGATTTCTTCTGTTAGCAGCGTAGTTTATTGAAAGCATAAGTGTTGAAATTGCTTAAAAGTTTATGGAAGCATTTAAGAATTACATAAACTTTGCCATTTTGCTGCTTATTGATGAGGGGATTTGGGATCTGTGTTTGTTCAGTAATTTTTGACTACCAGTGGCTCACAGTTTACCAGAAGGTAAAGCCGGAGAAGGAATTTGGCAGATGCACTGGCAGAGGCACAATTACATTTGTAGTGTGGGCAGTGTTCCCTCTAAGCTGAGTTAGTGTGGGCTAGTTCACAGTTTCTTAGACTCCAGCTCACGCCTTTTTGTCTCAGCTCAGGAAAGGATGGCTCCAGAGTAAACTAGTTTATGCAGCAGCCAAATCGCTGGCTCACAACTTTAATGCCAGTAGCTCACAAAGTAGAATTTTTGCTTACAAGACTCCACAGCTTAGAGGGAGCATCGGTGGTGGGTCCGAAAAAAGTGTGAAGTTACTGAGCTTGCCCAGTAGTGTGGACACAGAATTTTTGAAGAACAAATCTCTGCACTAATATAAGATAGAAATAATTACAGAAGTAGCTGTACGACTTTAATTCACAATACAGTTTTATTTGAGCTGATCCTATTCACACTGAGGTGGTGGTGAATGTTGTATGTACTTAAATAAGAGAATGATAAGTTTTCTTCCACGCACTACTAGACTTAGATTTTCTACTAAAGTGGATTGTCAGTAGGTTCAGGAGCAGCAGAAAGAAGGGCTTCTTCACAGAATGCCTAATGAGAGAATTCGCTGCCATATGCGGTGGTGATGCCCGCTAACTTAATTGTAAAAAAGAAAGGATTCAAGAAATTCTTGTAAAACAGCTTTACTAATGCTTGATAGAACATCCATGTACAGGGGCAGGATACCCTCAAATACCAGATGGTTGGAGAAGAATGATAGGGCAAAGGACTGGACTTTAATGTGGTATAGACAGCAACTCATATTTTAAGTTCCTAAATATTGCTGTTTATGAGGTACTTGGTAACCTGATACTGATAATGCAAGAAAACAAATTCAGTGGACCAGCTATGGCCACACCACACTTAATATCTGCAAGTGGAGTGTTTTGAAAGGGAGAGGTAGAATTCATATAAATACAGTCTTCACACACTGTTGATGTATATTTTGTCTGCCGCATGTATTTTGAACTTTGGTATTATATCCAGAGCATAAACTCTCATGGGAAGCATATCAGATGGTATGTGCACCTGTTCCTACTTGTGTTTATGTAAAGTTTCTATATATGAATTTTCAAATTCACAAGCAGTAATACTGGAAATGTATCCTGAGATGCAAAACAAACTGTTAATCTAGAAACTCAATGTGTGTGTTTTCCTCCCTGCAATGGAATACAGAGCCACCTTTGGAGTTACCATCTTTCTACATGACCCCGTCTCATCGTCAGGTTGTATTTGAAGGAGACATTCTGCCTTTCCAGTGTATGGCTTCATACATTGATCAGGACATGCAGATTCTATGGTATCAGGATGGAAAGATAGTAGAAACCGATGAATCCCAGGGCATTTTTGTTGAAAAGAATATGGTTCATAACTGCTCGCTCATTGCAAGGTAAGGTCTTTGTGCGCGGTTTCCTCTAGTTCTTTTGGATCCCTTTGTTAAATGTCTGTAGATGGAAATTTGCAAGTTGCTCTGCACAGCGATGGTAGAATGCCTAGGATAGCAATACGATCACATCCATGGCCCCATCCGCGTGCACGTTCAGTATTATCTGTGAGCAGGAGCTACGGATATAGGTCCTCTGTGTGCAGTTGGGCTCCCCATGTGTGAGGGTTTTCGTTCACATGCAACACACATCTGTATGTGTATAAGCTCTTGCTCTCATAAGCTCAGTCGCATGCATGTAAGAGCAGTCCTGTTCACCCACCAACCCTGCACTTTCACCTTTCTTGGCTAATTGTGTGTAAGTGGTCTGGTTGTTCTGGCAAATGATTGATTTCACTTACTCATGTGATGTGACCTAGGAAAAACACCTTGTCTGCTCTCGTGTGTATTTAAAGCAGAAATGAGTTTCTCACAACTTGGGCAAATCTATTCTCACGTAATCCTTTCTCCCTAGGATAGAAGCATACAGCGCTGCATCTCCAACGGCATACAGTTTTTGCCATCATTTGCACTTCACATTCATTTTCTGCCTTAAGTGCTACTGCACTGGGCACATTTTGGGTTGGAAGATGACTAAAAGTTATGCAGTATTTGTTTAAAATATATTACCCACCCAACCGATGGGGTGGGGTGGAATATGCAGATTTAATTCAGTACCATGCTCCGGGAAGAGATTTCCCCCCCCATACATTGGCTTGGATCCAGTGATACATAAATGGCAACATAAATGTGTAGCACAGCTCCGCTTGTGCAAGACCATGTAATACCTAGTGCTTTCCTCCCAGTTTGCTACAGTGCCCAGGAATTGGGTGCACAAGATTTTGTGCAAGGAGAAGTGCAGATGGGAATACAGTAGATCTTGTGCAAGGAGAAATGCAGGTGGGAATACAGTAAGTTTGACTTACCCCAAGTAGCTGTTGCGGTCTTTTTCTTGAATGTCCACTTTTGCCAGAGCTCTAACAAAAGCAAAAAAATAATAATTGCTGGATCTAACCCAGTGCTTTTTGTTAAGCTTTGAGAATCTTCAAGTATTCCCATACCAGGCAGAGTAAACTGGCTTTCTGAACAGAATTGACCCTTTGTAAATGCTTTTCTGCAGTATTTAAATGCTGATCTTTTCTCTGACCTTAATCTTAGTGCCTTGACCATCTCAAATATTCAAGCTGGATCTACGGGCAACTGGGGTTGCCATGTGCAGACCAAGCGTGGGAATAATTCAAGGACCATTGACATCGTCGTATTGGACAGCTCGGCACAGTACTGCCCACCGGAAAGAGTTGTCAACAACAAAGGTGACTTCAGGTTGGTGATGACAGCTGGGGAAGCAGATGTGGTGGCTGTTCCATTACGATGCTTTGGAGCTTGAACGTTACTTGGTTTTGTTATCCTTTTTGCTGATAATGAATTTGTCATCCCAGTTCTTAATTTGCCAGAATCAAAGAGCAAAGTCTTTTAAAATCGCCTTTAATTTTATAACAGTTTGAAGAGTAGTATTTAGCAAAATCTGCAATGGGGTAGCCAGAATTTAACAAGAAATCTGAGTGAACTGAAATTTAAATTTTAAGGATATAATTGTCCTTGGAAGATTTTTATGTCTTACAGTAGCTAACAATATATTATGTATATTACCGTACACAACTATATTCAAGGGCAGAATATGTGTCAGGCTCCTTAGTCAGGTCACACCACACAGGGCTTCATAAGAAGATAACTGTTTATTAGTGGATCCAGTACTAAAGAACACGTGTACAGCTTGTGTCAGGAATGGCCGTCAGTGCTAAGGCTTCTGACTTATAGTGAAATCAAACAATTCCCCCTGTAAGCATGACCCAAGCAGGCATAGCAGAAAAGCCGTTAACTTTCCCAGCCGTGAAAACTGCAGCTGGAACATCTACAAGGTCAACCATAAGATAGCACACAGTAGCTGAGCAGGGTAGAGCTGAGAACAAGAGGGAGGGTACCCCTCCACATTCCAGAACTATGACAGGGCTACCTGACAATATGATAGATACTGAACTATCATATCCCTTTTTTTCTGTATTGATCTGTCAGTAGTAAATCAGGGATGCCAGCCTTCAGGTGGGACCTAGGGATGCCCTGGAATTACAACTCATCTGCAGGCTACAGAGATCAGTTCCCCTGGAGGAAATGGCTGCTTTGGAGGGTGGACGTTCTGGCCTTTCTGAGGTCCTTCTCCTCCCCAAATCTCAGGAGTTCCTCAACTTGGATCTGGCAACCCTACCTCCCCATTCCCCGCCGGTAGCCTGGGGGGGTGGGACCCGGTAACCTAAATACGTCTCTCCCTTCTTTATTGCCCACATTTCACTTCATTTTGTACTCTTTTTCTTCTTTTTCTCACCTCTTCCTTTCTAAACTCTTTGCTGGTCACTAACAGTACATTATCTCAGGAGGTGACACAGCAATTATTTATGGGTGTACTGGGAAACTATAACATTGAGAGACGGAATCAGGATATTTTTAAAGCAATGTTATTAGCTGCGCATGCTGTGATTGCATATGGTTGGAAGGAGAACTTGAAGTGGTCTTTAGATAGATGGAACGACTATTTATACGAATATATTCAGTCAGATATATTGGAAAGATGGAAAGATGAAGGAGATAAAGATGAAGGAGATAAAAAAAAGATGAAGGAGATAAAAAAGAAATGGGCTGTATATTTTTAATGGGTAAATAATGGAGAAGCCAATTCCATTATACTTGAAAAAATAAAAAAAATGTGCTCATGGTTAAAAATTTAATTTGAAGTTATGTGATGGCCACCTTGTGGGGGGAGGGATATAAAAAGGGAGAAAAATAAGAGAACTGGGACTGGATTGTAATGTAATAATAATTTACAATGCAAATTTAAAAAAACTTTTAAAAAAGGAGGTGACAGCAATTAGATTACCTTTGTGTGAGGTAACTCCTCTTACTTAGGTCTGTTTTACTTTCTTGTATTCTTAGTGAGCATACACATTTGGCTGTTACATTTGTTGATGTTTAGTAGTATCCTTTTCTCTCTTTTTCTGCCCCTCCCCTCAGTTCAGGGATTCTTTACTTAAGGTAACTTTCAGCATGGCTATCATTTCCATGAGATCTGTATTCAGATCACAATATTTTACTGAATGTAGTCTTTGGGTGATTTTGAAATTATGCTGAAACTAGATGTTGCTAAATTGCTGGTTTATTTATTTATTTATTGAGCTGCGGTGGCTCAAGTGGTTAAGACGCTGAACTGCAAGCGGTGGAAGGTCAGTAGTTCAGCAGTTCGAGACCCGAGTGTGCCGCATGATGGAGTGAGCTCCCGTCCCTAGTTCCAGCTCCTGCCAACCTAACAGTCTGAAAGCAAGAAATTGCAAGTAGATAAATAGGGACCACTTCGGTGGGAAGGTAACAAGCGTTCCGTGCGCCTTGGTGTTTAGTCATGCTGGCCACATGACCACGGAAACGTCTTCGGACAGTGCTGGCTCTTCGACTTTGAAACGGAGATGAGCACCGCAACCCTAGCGTCGGATTCGACTGGCTTTCGAGCAAGGGAACCTTTACCTTTACTGAATTGGGTGAATGGTTGAACCCGATACTATCTCTTCAGATCAGCAGTTTTCTAAGGTCTCCGGTGCAAAGACTTTCTTCAGACCCATTAAGGTCATGTCCCTTCAGCGGGAAATGCCAAGGATTGAACCCGAGAGCTTTGCTTCCATACATCCACTGAGCCATGTCCCCCCCCCCCCCGCCATTGCAGAGAAATGTGTAAAAGGACTTAGCTCATAGCTTGTTCCTAGCCTGCCTCACTCACAGTTGTGAAAAATTGTTGACCTGGAAAAGATGATAAAAGCCCCAGCCTCCTTCCACTGCACAAGTGTCTGTGCCAGGAGGCCATTTTTATTCCTCATAGGTAGTCAGCTGAGTGGTTATTTACCAGTCAGAAATGGGAATTATCACCACTTGGAAGTGATTGTTCGTGGACTCTTATTAGAATGGTGTTGCTTTGACTCTTTGTACAAATAAGGCTTGGGTCCAAAGAACGACGTGAATGATTTTGCACACTCAGTGGAGCTTTATACCCTCTGCTACTCCAAACACTTTTTAATTTGTCTTTGGGCTTGCAACTGGAGGTAAAAATCAGACGGCAAATAGGTTTGCCCTTCAAGCTTTCCCCATTAAAGTAACCTGTCCTGCTTTCTGATTAAGAACATAAGAGAAGCCAATGCTGGATCAGGCCAATGGCCCATCCAGTTCAACACTCTGTCACAGAGTGACCAAAAATACCAGTTGCCATCAGGAGGTCTAGCAGTGGGGCCAGGACACTAGAAGCCCTCCCACTGCCGCCACGCCCCCCCCCCCCCCCAGCACCAAGAATATAGAGCATCACTTACCCCAGACCAAGAATTCCTATCTATACCTTGTGGCTAATAGCCATTGATGGACCTCTGCTCCATACATTTTTTCTAATTCCCTCTTGAAGCCATCCATATTAACATAATGAGATTTTGTCCCACTGAAATTCCTTTGAAGGAAGCAGAGTTTTCCAGAATCATCAACTTTTATCAGAAGGTTCACTAGAGTTGGGTTTGCGGCAACTGACTTCTCAGTCTATAGTATGTAAAGGGCAGTAACTCAAGAGTTATTATTCCACTTTTGAGGCTATATACAGAAATCAGGTTTTGACTTATGAAGGAAATTATTCTGAGCCAGATGGCTGTAAATGTACCTAGGAACAATTTCTTTTTATTCCTGCTTTCGCTTGTTAGAGCTTCGTGGAAGTGCCAGTTTTGCTTTTGCTTAGAAGCCATTTGAGACTGAAGGTGTAGAACTCTTTGCCAGGAAGAAAATGGTATACTTGGGCAAAGAAGGATGGATGTATACATAAGACGTACTTCATTTTCGCTCGATTGTCCTTTGAAATTTCATATATAGCTCAATATTTACTCAGCAGTATGCTTTTTTACATCTGCATGTTCTGTGTATCTTGTGCAAACACATCTTTTTATAACTTGCCATAGCAAAAAAAAAAAAAAGTAAAATAGAAGCAAATTCAGGGGGGGACTAAGCTTTCTTCTAGCAAATCTTTTCTTTGGGAACTTTTTGAATATAATTAAAACCCTTGCTGGATCAGACCCCAGTCTATAAGTACAGCCCCCCCTTTCTAACCGTGGCCTGGCAGATGCTTCTGGGAAACCTATAAGAGGGCTTGAGGGCAACACATGCTCCCCCCCCCATGAGTACCCTAATAAAAATATCTTCCCCTCCCCCCAGACTGCATAAAGGCCCAGTAGACAGGAGAGAAATTAACCAATTTTTTCTTGTTGTCTTTTCTCCCTACTGGGGCTTAAACAGGCCCGCAGCTACATTGGGGCATCTTGGGGCTGGGCCCCTCAACTAGCTGCGCAGGCCTCCTGACTTTTTGCCGAGCCAGATGAAGAGCACCACCACCGCTGAGTAGCTCACAGCCTCCCCGCTGCAGTGGGGAAAAGGGGAAAAAATAGCACGGTCCAATCACGGTGCCTGAGTGCGGCTTAGAAGCCAGTCCTGGCTCTTTGCACCAACTCTGGAGGTACAGATCCCAGAAGCCAGCTTCACTAAGATCGACGGGGATCGCCTTGGCTCTGAGGTCACGATCCTCTCTATCTGGAGGAGGATGGGTGGGACTTACTGGGGAGTCAACACGTGTAGGGCTTCTGGGCGCTTTTGCCTTCTCGGGAGGGAGAAGAGTCGAGTTGGCTGCATTTGGAAAAAAGGGAAAGAAAAAGAGCCAGGAAATTCGAACAGGCGCCAGGCTCGCCTCCCTGGCTGGCTTCTCAGACTTTGCTCTCATTTAAACAAAGCAAAAGACAACTTGTGCCCCCTGACCCCCCTCCCTCCAACTCCCCCAAACTCCATCTCCCAATAAAAGCACTTTTTGCAATACTTACTCCAGATTTCCCTCCAGCCCAGTCGCCAAGACTTTGGTGCAGTTA
>NW_015169802.1:236601-267716 GCF_001447785.1 Gekko japonicus | reverse complement strand
CCCGGGGTGTGCGCGTGCGGGGGTGCCCCCCAACTTACTTAAAGGCCTCCCCAAATCCTAGCTATGGGCCTGGGCTTAAGGCATCTTGGAGTACAGAGGGAGCATTTTCAATGGTGGGGGGGGGGATATATGGCATGTGGGGAAGTCTCCTCCCCGCTTTCCTTAGCACCCTGGTCCAGGTACCATATTGTTCTCCCACCACCACTGCCATCTTACTGCTTTTGTAAAAAGGTTAGACATTGTAATGTTGCAGTCTAAAAATCTAGGTTATTGATGTTAGTTTAGAGCAGGGGTGGCCAAACTGTGGCTTGGGAGCCATATGTGACTCTTTCACACATATTGTGTGGCTCCCGGCTGGGCAGCTGGGGAAGCGAAGGGGAGCCCTGCTTTTCCTTCCTTCCTTCCTTCCTTCCTTCCTTCCTTTTCCTCCCTTCCTCCCTTCCTCCCTTCTTCCCTCCCTCCCTCCCTCCCTCCCTTTTTTTTGTTTCTTTCTCTTTCTTTCTTTCCACCTCTTTCATTCTTTCTTTCCACCTCTCTCTCTCTCTCTTTCAGTTCATTTAATTAGTTATATGTTATGGAGAGAGAGATTTTTTACATCAACAATGATTAAAGTTCAGTAACTATGAAAAGTCGCAAACTTTGTAGAGAAAACACAGATGGGGGGGGCATTCGAAAACCAGAACAGCCCTGGAAAAGGTCCTGTCCCCCTCACCGAACATATTCCCTGCCGGAGGGGTACTAAGAGGGGACACGCCTGGCAGCAACCTCCACAAACAATCTACCACGCAACTGGGTGCGGCTTTTCCCAGGGAGAGGCTGCCAGGGGGAGGGAAGGAGGGAAAACTGAAGACAGGGAAGCAGATAAAGACAGGTTAGTTTGTGAGTGGGAAGAAGAGGGGGAAACGGGAGACGGGGAGAACCTGTGGGGGCTTTTAGGGAAGGGAAAAGAGGACATTGTGTGGGAGGGGGAAATGAGACATCCCCAACTTCTAACATTCTAATTTCTTCTGACATGCTGTGAACATTTGTTAATATTCACTTAAAAATCACCTGATAGCGGCATGTCCCAACTTTCCCCCCAAGTTTGCAAAATTATGAGCAAGTCTAAACAATAGGATGGTGCACCAGGTGGTACTGTAGTATTCGTCAGTATTTTTATGCTCCCTGAACTTTTAACGTTGGAAGACTTGCCAAGGTGACCTTTTCGATAGGTCACAGATACTTAGTTCTGAAGTGTCTCGCATTTGGTTCCATAGGCCTTAATTCCGTTATTTACTGATATTTTTCCCCCCACACTTGCCATGTAAATTTGTCTAATCTTTCTCCTTAACTCTCTAGGTGGCCTCGAACGTTGGCAGGCATTACGGCATACCTGCTGTGCACTCGTTACTCGGCTGGCAGCGGAATATATACTGGCAACTCTCAAGACGAGAAGAGAGCCTGGCGCAGATGCAACCGGGGAGGGTTCTGGGCTGAAGAGGATTACTCACGGTGCCAATATGCAAATGATGCCACTAGAGTGCTGTACATGTTCAATCAGGTTATTCATTTCCCCTTCTTCATCCTCTGCGAAATGGTTTATAAATAATGGCTGAAAGCTTTCGTGCTGACTCACAGGGTGGTCATTTTAAGGCAGCCGTCCCCAACCGTTTTGAGCCTGTGGGCACCTTCGGGATTCCGATGCAGCGTAGTGGGTGCAGCTATGAAGTGGCTTCACATAGTGAAGATCCTTGTTCTGTGGAGGCAGCCGCAGCGTTTCTAAAAATCTGCGCAGCCAGTCCCAAGCCTCGCGAGAGAAAACCTCACCCGGCTGCACCCACTTTCTAAAGATGCTTGGCAAGCACAAGGAAAAATGTCGGCGGGTGCCCTGGCACCCATGGGCATCATGTTGGGGGGGGGCTCTGTTTGAAAGATTGTGCTTGGATCCAGAGAGTCCCCGTCAGTGCCCCCTCTAAGCTGTGGGGTCTTATGAGAAACAATTCTACCTTGTGAGCTACATAAAGTTGTGAGCGAGCGATTTGGCCGCTGCATCAATTCGTTTGCTCTGGAGCCAGCCTTCCTGAGCTAAGGCAGAATTCTGTGAGCTGGAGGCTAAAAAACTGTGAGCTAGCTCACACTAACTCAGCTTAGAGGGAGCATGGGTCCCCATGTGTATTCTCAGGTCACTTCCGGATTCCCTTGGAGGCGTTGCTCATTTTTCCTTCCCCTGCAGCTGCTCATCCTTCATAGTGCATTGTTTTAGAAAGCTCTTGTTTATTGCCACAGCATTAATGTTTAATTTTTTTTAATTTAAATGTTTTATTTAATCATATAACATTACAAACTTTCATTAGAACAGAGTATAATCGTTCAAGTATCCAGAATTGAAATCTTGAACAGTATAATAAGGTTACAAACCATCAGTAGAATTGAGAGCCGGTTTGGTATAGTGGTTAGGAACGCGGACTCTGATCTGGGAGAACGGGGATTGATTCCTCACGCTTCCACATGCAGCCGCTGGTGTGACCTTGGGGCAGTTACAAGTTCTTTCAGAGCTGTTCTCTCAAGGGCAGTTCTTGAGAGAGCTCTCTCAACCCCACCAACCTCACAGGGTTTCTGTGATGGGGAGGGGAAGGGAAAGGAGATTGTAAGCCTCTCTGAGACTCCTTCAGGTAGTGAAGGGCAGGGTATAAATCCAATCTCTTTTCCTCCTCCTTCTTTGGCAGGGCAAGGCTTCCCGTCCCACTGCAAATCCCGACATAGTGGTTACAGAGGTTTACCTGTTCTTCAAGGGCAACTTTTTGGAGACTGGCTGGGGGGGGGGGATCTTCAGGCAGGGGAAAGACAGGAAGCAGCACAGTCCTTTTGGATCCCACTCCTTGTATTTATAGAGAAGAAGAATAAGAGAAGAGATTGGATTTATACCCCGCCCTTCCCAAAGGAGTCTCAGAGCGGCTTACAATCTCCTTTCCCTTCCTCATTCCACAACAGACACCCTGTGAGGTAGGTGGGGCTGAGAGAGCTCTGACTGAACTACGGCTTGCCCAAGGTCATCCAGCAGCTGCAAGTGGAGGAGTGGGGAATCAAACCCAGTTCTCCCAGATTAGAGTCCGCGCACTTAACCACTATACCAAACTGGCTATAGTATGCTGATCTATGATTGTAACAACTAAAGATTGAGATTGTATTTATAGTAGGATCAGATTAGTCAATGAACTTTAAAGTTCTTTATGATCTTTTCTTTATGGCTGAATCCCATTTGATTTGTTTTGGTTTTGTACTTTATTTTGTACTAAATTTTTTGCCTTGTACAGATGCCCCTCAACCTTACTAACGCAGTGGCAACAGCACGGCAGCTATTAGCTTATACTGTGGAAGCAGCAAACTTTTCCGACAAGATGGATGTTATTTTTGTGGCTGAAATGATAGAAAAATTTGGGAGATTTGCTGAGAAGTACAAAGAGGTAATTTTATTGTGCCAAGGGTTTGTTGTTGTTTTTTAAAAGAAAGAACAAGAATTCCCTTTAAAATTTCCCCTCTAAAACTAAGCGACACCATCAATTAGTTAATAAACCATTTTCTTTGAAATCTTTAACACTTACACAGAGGAAGCTAAATTGGAAAGTGCTTGTCAAGTGGCTTTTAAGAGTCAACATCTGCCTGTGGGAAGAAGTGTTCCATTTTCTTGTTGAGCATTATTGATCTTCCCATTTAGACATGTTGGCGGCTACAGTCTACGAAGACCGCAATCAAATTACAAGAACCCTTGTTACTAATTTAAAAAGCGCCAGGAATATATTTTTAATTATATAGGCAATTCCTCAGTTGATTTTTTTTTTAAATGATCAAAGTAGTTCATTAAGTGAATGATTTAATTTGACCTAAAATATGTGTAGGCTATGTGTTACTAGATGATTTATTGTATATAAGCTTGTTTTGTTTTGGTTTTCCCTGTTGTGATGTATGTGGCATAGATTGACACAGACTGACATTGTTCTGTCACTGTTTGAAAGCAGTAAAAGTTATAAAAGTGCCAGACGGGAATTCACGAGTAGTGTTTGTCACAGGATGTGTAAGTGTGATAATAAACAGCACATTTTTAACATAACTGAGTGAAGCCCCGTTTAGGGGATGCCTTGGGTTGGCAAGCCATAAAAACACACTAGCTTTCTATTTGTATGAATGTTCTATATATTAAATAGGCTATAGTTGACTATAGCAAAGTTGAGTGAATTGCTGTAACTGAGAGATTTCCTTTCGAAACTCAACAAGGAACCTTGCCATAACACTGTTTAGATTTATGAATTTCTCAGAGTGCGCTGTTTACTTTATATGGCAATAATGTTTTTGCTATGGCAGTGTGGATCATAAACATATAAAACCACAAAGGCAAGATTCCTGATTGGCTCTCTCGTCTTGGTGTACTCCCAGAGTAGCTTTGAAAGCAGTTGCCTTTCACGGTTTACTTGCATCCATGTCTAAGCCATGCTGACAAACTGCAGCTGAAAACATCATCAGAGTAAACAACAGTCGTCCATAATGTGTGCAGAGAGCCTCCTTTTCGGTTGCTCTTAAATTCCGCCTTTCCCCTGTGGAGCTCAAGGGTGGGTCTCATCCTGACCTGGACCAGTCTTGATTGGCTTCAGCATGGTTGTTAGTTAGGGATCGGAACGAACCTGAATTCGCAACAAAAATCCACCTGGGTTGTGGTTTGTCAACCAAGGTCCATGTAATCGCGCCTCAAGGACCCTCCACATGGTTTTCAGAGGTTCGGCCTTCTCGTGGTGGGCTGTGTGGGTGGCATCTCCTGGTACCTATCAATTACAATTGTCAAAGCCAACGGGGGTGAACTTCTGTAGCTCCGGAAACACCAATAGTGACACTTCAAAGCTCTACAGGCAGCGCTGGCTGCCAATAAGAGAGCTCCCATTCTGCTCTGTGGGAGCAGAAATTTGTGTTCAGACAGGTACAGCTGAAAATGGGATACATTCTGAGGTATCCACTTTTGAAAACAATATTATTAAATGAAAAAGGGAGTGGGAAAAGAAGATGGAACAGAATTTCTGAGCCTATATTACAGTGGGAATGAACTCAAATATATAAGCAGAGCTTTGTGGTGTCTGAGAAACGGGGAGCGAGAATTTTTGGAGGTCAGGAAGTAAGGTTTCAGTGCTCTTCTGTGGCTGGTGTATGAGTAAAATCATGAAAAATAGACTTCATTTAAAAAAATCCAGTCTTTCCTTGACTGTGCTTTAGGGGTTTTTTTTAGGTATTGTTCATTTTTTAATTCGTTATTTTTATGGAAGCATTTCCCCATGTATTGTATGCCACTCTGGCTATTCCTTGGAATGGGCAAATGGATTTGATATTAATAAAATAAACTTTCATGTTTTCTTTCAGTCCCAAAATCATAATTTTTTCCCCCAGCACCTTCAGCAGAACTAGGAATTCCAAATGAGATTAACAGAAAAACTACAGAAGCAAACATTTTTTTCCCTTCATGTCTCCTCTGATGTCTGCCAAGTGAGGACTCACTGTATGCATCTGATGAAGGGGGCTTTAGTCCATCAAAATTCATGCTAGAATAAAATCTTGTTAGGCTTTAAGAGTTGTTCAGCAGTGGAATCGGCTGCCTAGGGAGGTGGTGAGCTCCCCCTCATCGGCAGTCATTAAGCAGCAGCTGGACAAACACTCATCAGGGATGCTCTAGGCTGATCCTGCACTGAGCAGGGTGTTGGACTAGATGGCCTGCATGGCCCCTTCCAACTCTATGATTCTATGACAGGCTGCTAACCAGTCTGATTGCGTGAAGCAGCCTGTTACTCAAGGCTCTCTTGTTTCTGTGAAGAATTAACCCTTCACAATCCTTCAGCTGTTTATACAGCATTTCTAAGCTTCTTAAAAGTGCAGTCCGTCTGCCCGGCAGAGAGACAGGTGGCTCAGAGTCTTGAGTAAGCACCAAACACTCCCAATCCTACTGCTCACAGGAGGGATGCCTTTCAGTTTCCTTCTCTCTTTGTCTTTTCTCTAACTAATGTGCGGTGTGCCTGCTGCTTGCGGGAAACGACGGCTGCATTTAAGCTGGGGATATATCATCCTTTTGCATCCTCATGAAGTTCAGCAAAACTGGGCTGTGAGTACTACAGAAATTAGTAGAAGTCAACAGATGTCTCGTTTTAGAATATAAGGATCTCTGGGTAGCATAGAATATAAGCATCAGTGGATTGGCCCCAGATCCTGTTGGATTACTCTTATTTTACACAGACATCACCTTCCTATGGAACCTTGGGTGATAACCGTATTGCTAGCAGATGAGGAGTCCCGAAACGACTCGCTTGGTGATAAAATATGTATTGATAGTGAATTTTTTAAAGCTGCTTTGAAATGCTGTAGGTAGTTTTATGTATATAAATTCTAAAACTAATTTCTATAATATCATGGGATTTTATAGAATTTATGGAAGTTTATAAAATGTTGTCTGTTAATATTGTTTATGAGTATGTTTATTAGTTTTTATTGTAAAAACGCTTGGCCCAAATCATCTTGTAATTATATGTAATGTGTTTTATAGTAGCTGTTTGTACGTTTGGCTTAACCTCTGGTCAATGAAGCTAATAAATGAAAGGAAAGGAATATAAGCATCTCTGAATAGTTAAGCATGTTTCATCACAAGGCTTTGGTGTCGAAGCGTCAACTGGGGCTTAACTGAAGGGACAGAAAAAGGCAGGGATTTTTGTAATGGATGAAGTCTGCCTTTCAGATATTTATTGTTTTCCTTCCTTATAATCTTTCAATTTTGTTCATGTCAGAATTGAAATGGACTGAGATTACCATAAGGTCATGTGGGAATAACATTACAATGGAGCAACAGTCTCTTCTCTAATACATACCAGTGAACTGCATCTGAAGCATGACAGCTTCTATATGTACAGAGGGAACAAAATCTACATGTGAAAATCTGTGAACAAAATATCCACAGTTAAAGTAATGAAACTAAAACAGTACCAGAGAAATCAGCATCTTAGCCATGCATAGGGCTTAAATCATAATTTTAGATGGTAATGGGAAGTAAGACTGCAAACCTGAACCTTTGTTGCTGTATAACTTTGGTTCTGTTTAGTGTTTGTAATATTAGCCTATGAACCAAACAGGGGTGTCAAACATGTGGCCCGGGGGCGGATCAGGCCCCCAGAGGGCTTCTATCAGGCCCACAGTGGAACTGGCTGTCTTCTGCTTCTTCCAGTTCTGCTGCTGCATCATCGTAGGTTTGTAGCTTACACATACACACCTGAACAGCATACTCAAGATTGCAACAACACAGGCAGTAATTCAGAGCGAGAGGTGTCAGTTATCAGACACTGTTAAATAAACAAAATATTGCAAGAGTGCTAGTGTTTTAAGCATGTTTTTATTTTAAGTAAAAAAGAACTGTTTGTGTCCTTTATAAAGTTTATATTTCCACTACCTGGCATTACATTTTATGACATACATGGCCCGGCCCAACAAAGTCTCATTTATGTCAGATCCGGCTCTCATAACAAATGAGTTCAACACCCCTGCTTTAGTATATGCAAAGGGGGGGAATGGGGAAGCACACATCTCGCTCCTTGGAGGATGTGACTTAGAATAAACATACCATTTAAACTACATGATGTTACCTGTTAGTTTTGATTTAGGGTGGGGAGACGGAACCAAAGTCTTCTGTGTATAAGATGCACTTCCAAAGTTGTCAGCTTTTCACTCTGTTTCCTGTACTAGCTTGGCGACGTGATGGTTGACATTGCGAGTAACATCATGCTAGCTGATGAGCGCATCTTGTGGATGGCACAGAGAGAAGCGAAAGCTTGCACTAGAATTGTACAGTGCCTACAGAGGATCGCTACCTACCGGCTGGCAAACGGTGCTCAGGTTTACTCAACGGTAGGCAATGGCCCGTTCTGTTGTTGTTGTTTTAATCCAAGTATAGGCATTGCTCTGTTTTAGTAGCAGTAGGAGTTTTCATTTAAAAACCTATCTGTTTTGGTATCTGCAGATTTGAATTTGGGAAATAAATTTGCATTCCGGCCAGTCAGTTTAGCCATTCATTAAGAGCGTTTTATGCTACCAGTCGTACATGGCACAGAGCGGGTTTTTGTTTTTTTGGTCTTACAGTATTCTCCGAATATTGCCGTGGAAGCCTATGTCATCAAGGGCCCCAGCTCCACTGGGATGACCTGCACCGTCTTCCAGAAGGTGGCTGCCACAGACCGCACAGGACTGCCTGACTACGGGCGGCGAGACGTGGATGGAAGTTTGGATAAGCAGTTGGGCTTTAAATGCAATGTCTCAAATACATTGTCAAGCCTGGCGCTTAAGGTTAGACTCGGAGTGGGGTGGTACGTTATACCTTCCCCGGGATTGAGTTGTAAAGCATTGCCTAGACCAGTGGTGGCGAACCTATGGCACGGGTGCCAGAGGTGGCACTCAGAGCCCTCTCTGTGAGCATGCGTGCCATCACCCCAGCCAGGCCCAGACCATCATTAAAGTGTCGAATTCTCTGCCAAATTATTTTAAGTCAACGAAAGCATTTGGGATTGCTTTCCTTACTTTGTTTGGATCATCTTAAGTTAACGTATGAGTTGTTTTTTTCTAAAGTAAAACCTCAGTATTCAGGTTAAATTGCCGTGTTGGCACTTTGCAATAAATAAGTGGGTTTTGGGTCGCAGTTTGGGCACTCGGTCTCTAAAAGGTTCACCATCACTGGCCTAGACCGTAGCATTTCGTAGGGCTGAGGTGGAGGTGCACTGTGAATGGACACCCTGTACAAAAAAAAACCCCCACAGGTTTGGGTGTTTTTTTTACAATTTTATGATTTTTCATTACTAAAAAAAGATAGCAATATTTATAATTTTCATTACAAAACCACAAAAAGAAAACATAAAAATAAAAACCAAATAGAAAGGAATATTTTGTCTATGAAACATATTTATGGAGTTACGCATTCTTCCCCAACCATTTATTAACTCTAAACCATCTCTTTTGAAAAGCCTTATCCTCTTTACCTGAAAGAATCATATACAAATAAGTGTAAAGGTCTTACGATCGTCAGATCGACCATCCAAAGGTAGCAGGAAAGGCTTTAAAAATACAGTACGAAGGTTATCATAAAATTTACAATTGCAAAATAACATGATTGTTACTTTCAATCGGGCTCATCCCACATGGACGTAACCGATCTGTATATGGAATTTTCTTCAAGCTCCCATATAACACCACAGATGGGAGAGCATTAAAACGGGCTAACATAAATGCCCTACGAAGATGAGGATCACCCATACAAGATAGATATTCAGGAAGGGACAGGCCAGATAAAAGCGCCCAGTGCACGGGGGAACAACGTCCAGAGGCCAGGCTTTTCAATTATTGTAACTCAATATCAATAAGCCTTTGCTTGATCAAGGCAAAAGGCCTGCTTCCTCGAAAGCAAAACCAAGTCATTAATGTGAAGTCCAATTACTGAAATTTTCTCATCAATGTAGGGATTATCAGTGTTAGCAGATACTTCTAGAAATGCGGTTCACATGAGAAATCTCTCCACATGCTCAGGGAGATATCCATGTTGAACTTGCGTTCGACATTGTACAGACCCCAACCCCTCAAAAAATATATTCGTGGCTCCTGCCGAGAGACAGGGTACCCAAAGCAGAAGGGTGGAAGAAGCAGCCTCTCCAACTATAAGTGGTGCCAGAGTAGCCGGCGCTTTCTGTTTGGTATTAATTCTTCACTATTTCACTGTAGAACACGGTCATGGAGGCGTCGATACAGCTCCCGCCGGCCCTCTTTTCACAAAAGCGCAGAAGGGAAATCAGGCCGGCAGATGACACTGCCTACAAGCTTCAGCTGATTGCCTTCCGCAATGGGAAACTCTTCCCTGTCACAGGGAATTCAACCGCTTTAGCTGACGACAGGAAGCGGCGCACCGTGGTCACGCCCGTTATCCTCACCAAAATAGGTTTGTCGCTAGAGGATTTAATGCTTTCTAAAAACATCAGCCTCCGTATCTCTAATCTTGAAATTGTTGCTTTTTTTAAAAAAAAAAATCTGGGTATGTATGAAGTGAATGCTGTTTTTTTACTACCCAACAAGATGGCTTAAGCCCACCCCATCGACACCTTCCTATCAATGTGACATTTCGGCGCATTGCCCATGGCGCGGACGCCGTTGCAGCACAGTGGGACTTCGATTTGCTAAACGGTCAAGGAGGATGGAAATCAGATGGATGCCACATTCTTTCTTCAGATGAAAATGTCACCACCATACAGTGCACCTCGCTCAGTAACTATGCCGTCTTGATGGTACGTGAGCTGGTAACATTTTGTGCGATTTTCTGTGGCGTGTGTGTGTGTTTGTATGAAAAACCTCTGCTTTAATTGTCCGTGCAACTGTGAATAGTATGCTGGATCCGGATGTAGATACAGGTTGAGCTCTCACTTGGCTTCATCGGGGTAGGCGTTACCCAAATGGTCTACCTGTGGGTGTGACCCTCAGCACTTGGAGCACTCCCGTGCATGTTAAGAGCACCCCCAAATGTACCAGGTGAAATTAAATTAAGGATCACTGCCTGTATACACACACACACACACACACCAAGGTTCAGAGCTTGATAGTAGCACTTCACTATGGAAATGGGGATGTTCCCTGAAATAAAGCAGGAAGAAAATAGAATTTGAGTCTAAATCTTTATCTAGAAATATAGCTCAAGAAAAGCAGGAGACACTCAGAGCTGCAGTCTCTCTCTCTCCTCTCTCTCCTCTCTTTCCTCTCTCTTCTCTCTCTGACACTATAATCCTAGACAGTCTACCACCTAGGCAGTAAAAGCACACAATGGGGTGTGTATGTGTGAGGAATGAAAACATGCAAGCATGTCCTGAAGCGATGACGGAGTCCCAGATAGAAGGAGAGAGAAAAAGGAAGAGGCGGGGCAGAGACCGAGGCCGGCTCCAGAACTCTAGAGGGTCCTCTTTTCGAAACTGTACAGGGGCAGTAGTGAGGAAGTGCAGGGTAAAAATTGTGGGGGTCTATTTATGCCATGAAAATGATGGAAGGTTAAGTGTCCATTAGGCTCCAAAGGCATGATTGGTTCGGAACCCAAAGGTTTCAGTCTTACTGGCCTATTTGATTCTAACTAGCAGGCAGGAAATTACAGATGCAAAAATGACAACCCAGTCGGTTTTTTGGGGGGGGGGGGGGGGAACCTGGAATAAACCAGGCACTGGCTTGTCCAAAGAACCCAGTGTGAATGGATGGTCGTATCCCCGAGGGAATCAAGTAGGCATAACACAGGGGTGGTTGCTGACTTGATCCTTCACTGCATTATGGGTGTATCACAGATAATCATTGAAACAGCGCCTGTACTTTTTGGGGTGGGGGAGGGACTAATTTCCCCTTTGCTCTGTCTGCTACCCTTTGTTACGTTTAATAAGTGTTTTAGGTAGAATATTGGAGCTGTTTCCTTATTGTCACGCTGGGGGAAATGTCTTGCTGGAGCCCCATTTGAATTTTACTGAAATATGGGGGCTCCCTTATGGGTGTCTGCTAGCGTTAGACCTTCTGTTTCAGTCCAGGCTTGTAAGTAACCACTCTCCTGCTAATCGGTAGCTAGAAAGACTTATCTCAAGAATAGGAAGACAGGACACTTTTTTGTGAATTTGAAGGGTTTCCTCCCCCCCCTTTCCTTTTGTTTTGGAGACACTGAAATTAACTTACAGAGGTGTATTTGGGCCAGTCAGTAAAGAGTCTCACAGACTACTAACTTTAGTGGAATTATTTCCAGAGCTTTTCTGAACTTTAATGTATCTGAACCACTAAGCAGCTTAGTCATTGAGATAGTATTACTGTAACAAATAACTTAAAATACTTTTAATTAGTTCAGAAGAACCTGGATTCGTTATTAAAGGATGATCATTGTGGTTTACTTTCAATTGCCTTTTTGAATATCAGTAGCAGGTGTTCTTAATTTTTGTTGCTAGTACATTTTTCTTTTTAAAATGTGTTAATATATGTGATGCTACGGCCTGTGAAGTCTTTATGTGGAAAAAGATTTGAAATAAAAACTATTTTTGAGTTCTTGGTGTTAGAAGCTATTTAAAAAAATGTTAATCAGTGTAATCCTAGAACTTGAACATTCTTATTCTTCGATTTGACAATTATACCTAATCCTTCCGTAGGAAAAAGTGGTGTGGTGTGTGTTTTTTTTAATCGAAAATATTAGCTGAGTTGGGTTTATATTTAAGGAATTGATTTCAATGAAATGTAACTGTGCCACCTGGTGGAGCAAACATAAATATTGTGCCTCCCACCCCCCAATTCTTTGAGATGACTAGATTGCACCCATTGTGTTAATTGTGTTAATTTCAGGAGATGATCACTAGTCATCCTTCAACTTTTGACGGTTGCATTGTGCTGGTGGCACCTTAACAAGTTTAATCGTTCTCAAGATTTAATTACTATGGCTATTTTCCCTCCCCGGGAAGCTGGGATAGGGATGCCAACTTCCAAGTGGGATTTCTCAGAATTATAACTCATCTCTGGTCTACACCACGATACCTGGTCTACACCTGGATAAAATGGATGCTTTGGAGGGGAACACCATATGGCATCGTACCCCACTGAGGTCTCTTGTCCTCCACAAGCTCCATCCATTTCTCAACCTGGGTCTGGCAACCTTACCCCCACCCACCCACCCCGCACTGCTGGTGGCCACAGTTGGGGACCTGGTAGCCCTCCCACGGGAGGTTCAAGGAGCCTTATTTAATTGCTAAGCTGAGACTAAGAGTTCTGTTCCAGTCTTATGCTGGGGTTTTTTCCCTAGCAGTCTTTTGGGGCTGTTACCCCAAATGGACAGCACGGATTGGACTAATGCTGCATCCCATCTTGTCATTGGTCAGGATTTGACAAGGACAGACTTCCACACCCAGTCCGCTGGCCTGCTGCATCCAGTGACCTATGCCTCCGTGGTGATTCTCCTGATGTGCCTCTTGGTGATCGAAGTCAGCTACCTATACCATCACAGGTATCAACCGCTTATATAACCTCCCTTTGGATCTATATCAGAGTCACAAAACGTCTGGTTGGTTGAATTCAGGTTAGAATATAAGAGAAGCCAATGTTGGATCAAGCCAATGTCCCATCTAGGTTGTTTATGCATGGACTGGCAACTCTGTACTGGAAGTAGAGAGAGGTTGTCTGAAACCAGGAAGATTCAGGTCAGGGTTATCAACTAGCTTGGAAAGGTGGACGATGCTTTGTCAGCCGTTGATTCCATTACTATACGAGTAATTAAATTGGGGAATGGGTGTGTGAATGGCCACAAGCGTGGATGGATTTAAAGGAGGGCTAGATTCATGGAGAAGTCCATCAATGGCCGTTGGCCACGATGAGTAAATGGAACCAGACTCAGAGGCAGCCGGTCTCTGAAACCTGGGGGGCAACAGCGGGGGGGGGGGGGTCTTGTCCCTCCAGGACAGCTGGTTGGCCCCTGAGTGAAACAGGATGCTGGGCTTAGATCAGGAGTGGCCAGACCTGCTCACTGTAAGAGCCACACAGAATAAGCATCAGACGTTTGAGAGCCGCGAGACATGAACAAATATCACACACAGCATTTTTATTGAAAAATATGCACATTTGCTTTTTCTTAACATTAAATGAGACTGCCAAAAATAAAAACAAAAGGGGTAAAAACAGATATTGAGAATGATATTTATTTGTCCAATGATATTTATTAGCTCGCTAATGATGTTTATTTGTCTAAGAGAGAAAGAGAGAGAGAGACGGAAGGAAGGAAGGAAGGAAAGAGAAAGAAAGAAAGAAAGAAAGAAAGAAAGAAAGAAAGAAAGAAAGAAAGAAAGAAAGAAAGAAAGAAAGAAAGAAAGAAAGAAAGAAAATAAATAGATGGGAGGGAGGGAGGGAGAAAAAGCACCCCTCCCCTTTGCTTCCCCAGGTACCCTGCTGGAAGCAGCACAATATGTGTGAAAGAGCCGCATGTGGCTCCGAAGCCACAGTTTGGCCACCCCTGGCTTAGATGGATCAATGGACTGATCCCGCAGGGCTCTTGTTACATCCTTATGTACCTTTGCTATGTGATAAGCTCTTAGTGGCAGTGGGAGTTCGACAATCAAGAAACCACTGGAGAGGCAAAAGTACAGTAAGGTGTATTCACATTATATGACTTGCTGCCATTAGAATTAACAAAGAAACCGGAAAAATTAGTAAGAGGAAAAGCTAGTCTGGATTCATTCTCATCTGTATTCTTATTTCATAATGCAGAGATGGGGCACCATTGTGACATTTGGGGTGTTTGTTGAGCATTAGAATAGTTTGGAGTTCTTTACATTTGCACCAAAATCAGGCATTTTTGCCTAGCTTTGGTAATCTTACCCTGACCTGGATAGCCCAGGGTAACCCGATCTCTTCAGATCTCAGAAGCTAAGCAGGGTCAGCGTTGGCTAGTATTTGGATGGGAGAGCTCCAAAGAATACCAGGGTCACGACACTGAGGCGTGCAATGCCAAACCACCTCTGAATGTCTCTTGCTTTGAAAGTTATGAAATGCTGCTGTGTCTTTGTTTAACAGTGTCATCAGGATCAGCCTGAAAAGTTGGCACATGTTAGTGAACCTCTGCTTTCACATTTTCCTGACGTGTGCAATGTACGTGGGAGGCATACCCCAGAGCAGGAATGCTACCTTCTGCCAAGCAGTAAGTGGAATGTGGTTCTGGGAGAAAGTTGCTAAAAAGCGTGGTAAAGGCTGTGTGTTCGTGTGTGTGTGCACGTGCGTGCGTGTTGGGGGGGGGAAATCAATATTATGTGTGGTTTTTGTGTTTTTTCTCCTAGATAAATGTTTTTAATTGTCTTAATCTCTCTTCTCCAGGTTGGCATAGTTCTGCACTACTCCACACTGGCCACATTACTGTGGATGGGAGTCACTTCTAGGAACATTTATAAGCAAGTTACAAGAAAGATGAAAAGATGTCAAGATCCCGATGAGCCGCCACCTCCTCCCAGGCCAATGCTTAGGTGAGATATCTTCCTTCTTCTTCCTCTTTATTTGTGGTGTGCCTGTACCAGATGGAACTGGAAACTCAGTAACCTGTACATGAAATGCCAGCGCAAAATTGATAAATAGAGAAATGCTTAAAGTTATTTGCATGGATGCTATTTGGGGGTGGGGTGTCCTCATATTTTTAATTAGCATGGGTTTCTAGTGATGAGTCTGAAGCTCAGATCTGTCAGCATAAATACTTCTTTCAAGTTAAGGTTGTCCCCCCCTTTCAACTGTAATGGAGGCCTGTATCTCTCCCCCCCCCCCTTCCCCCTGTCACCAGTAATGGTGTGGGTGTCTCAGGTGCACACAACGCACATGCCTTTTTTTTTTGTCCCATCCTGCTGCCAAGGAACTCAAGATGGCACAAACGGTTTTCCTCTCCTCAGCTTTAACTTCACAACAATGCTGTGAGGTAGACTGGGCTGGAGAATGGCTTGAGCGAGGTCACCAGTGAGCTTCATGACCGATCAGGGATTTCATTGCACGCAGACTCCACCACCACCAGTCTTAGTCTGGCACTCTTGTTAGTGCAAAATCAAGGGGGAAAACTGTGCGGAAAGACGCTCAGAAGAAGAGCAGAACAAAGACGAACAAGCATCTCTTAGGTACCATTCAAGCTAGAATGATAATAACACATCTACAAATATCCAGCAGGCAAGTACATAGTAAACATATGTAGTATTCTAACAGGTAGCATACAATGCCTTCCAACAGGTAAGTGCACTCTTAGTGCACCACGGTGGCACTCAAGCTATGCCATGGTCTTCTGTTCAGTAGGGTGGAGTACCTTGAAAGACCAGCAAAGCAAAGCTCATCCTTCCTGTGTGGTTTTAGAATCAATAAATGTCATCCTTTGTGCGATTTTTCCACACACCCCAGCAACACTAGCCTCAACACAAATTCCTCCAGCCTTCGCCTTTTCTCACATGCTTTCTCACAAAAATTCCTCCAACCTTCTCGCTACATGCTTTGACTTACTCCTTCCTGCACAATTCCTTGAGTCACCTCCTTCCTTGTCTCATTCCTTGCCACGAGCAAATCTGCATGCTTTCTGGGGGTCTCCTAAAAATTGGTAGACAAACCTGTCTGCCTGCTTCCAGATAGTTGATGCCTCCAGCAGTCTGTCCAATAGAGATGCTTATCTGTTGTATTGTCCCTCTTCTGCCTGCACATAGTAAAGTATGTGTGTTTCCACAGTCACTTGGGTATCAGAATTAAGGCATTTCTCCCAACAGCAAGAGAACGGAAATCTACTTATCACATTGAAATACACCTCGATCACCCCAAAATTTTGGCAATGGCATACATCTACTTCCCTCTCGGGATTCTGGGCGAGGTCAGCTTAGCACTAGTTAGAGCACTTGAGCACAGAACAAGTCCCTGCCACAGACTAAGAGGAATGTTGGGCCGAGGGACTTCCAAACAGGTTTGGAACTGGGAAAGGAAAGTTCCCAGTGGCAACCATGAGTATTTCTAAAAATGGGAAAATGTTAGCGAGTGATGGATTAAGATGTGGGGCTGGGTTATTGGCAGGATGGGAAAGTTCTATTCTTGGAAGTGCCCGCGCTTTATCCCACTATGTATGGGGGGAGGGACAGTCTCCATCAGTGTTCCCTCTAAGCTGAGTCCATGTGAGCTAGCTCACAGTTTTTTAGCCTCCGGCTCACACATTTTTGTCTCCGCCCAGGAAGGAGGGCTCCAGAGCAAACTAATTAATGCAGGAGCCAAATCACCTGCTCACAACTTCAATGCCAGTAGCTCACAAAGTAGGATCTTTGCTCACAAGACTCCACAGCTTAGAGGGAAAATTGGTCTCCATCTCTGTCCCCACTGTGTGGGGGGGAGGGACAGTCTCCTGCTGTATGCTGCTATGTGTGGGGGTGGAGCAGTCTCCAGGGTATAGGTGGTGTGTCAGATTAGGATCTGGGAGCCCCAAATTCACATTCTCACTATGAAGTTAAGAACATAAATGTGATTAGCACTCTCTGTAAGCCGCCCAGAGACCCTTAGGGGTTAGGGCGGGATAGAAAATCAAATAAATAAATAAATAAACAAACAAACATAAGAAAAGCCAATGCTGGATCAGGCCAATGGCCCATCTAGTCCAACACTCTGTCACACAGTGGCCAAAAACACCAGGTGCCATCAGGAGGTCCAGCAGTGGGGCCGGGACACCAAAAGCCCTCCCACTGTTGCCCCCCCCAAGCACCAAGAATACAGAGCATCACCTGCCCCAGCCTGAGAGTTCCTATATAAACCTTGTGGCTAAGAGCCACTGATGGATCTGTGCTCCATTTGTTGTTGTTGTTGTTCAGTCACACAGTCGAGTCCGACTCTTCGCGACCCCATGGACCAGATCACGCTAGGCCTTCCTGTCTTCCACCGTCCTCTGAAGTTTGCTCAACTTCATGTTCGTTGCATCAATAACACTGTCTAGCCATCTCATCCTTTGCCGTCCCCATCTTCTTTGGCCTTCAGTCTTTCCCAGCATCAGGGTCTTCTGCAGTGAGTGCTCCCTTCTCATTTGGTGGCCAAAGTATTTGAGCTTCAGTTTCATTATCTGGCCTTCCAGGGAACTCCATATGCTTATCTAATTCCCTCTTGAAGCCGTCCATGCTTGTAGCCACCACCACCTCCTGTGGCAGTGAATTCCATGTGTGAATCACTCTTTGGGTGAAGAAGGACTTCCTTTTATCTGTTCTAACCCGACTGCTCAGCAATTTCATTCGTTCACTGGGTAACCTTTGGCCAGTCAATGTCTTTCAGCTTTACCTGCCTCACTGGGTGGTTGTGAGAACACAAGGGGGGTGGGGTTTCCTGTGTATGCTGCCCCTGAGTTCCTTGGAGAAAAGAGAGGATAAAATGCGGGTAGAGTGGGGAGATTGAGATTATATGTATAAAATGCTTGGCCTATACTAACTTCTCCAGAGGTGTATATGTTAGCAAGTATTCTCCATGAGTTGAACTGAAGATGGAATCAAAAAAAGGTTAATCAGGAGAAGAAACTGATTTGTGTTTCTGTCTAAGCAGAAAGTCTGCTGGCCTTGTTACCAGTTCCTCAACAGTTGTTTCAGGTCTGGGTTTTTTTTGTTTTTGTTTACCCTGATACAACATTTGAATCTTGAAGCTTGCAACAAATGTTGTGACGAACTAAGCAGAAATTGTATGCATCTCCTCCAAATAATTTTTTCTTCAGGCTTTACATTAGGCAGCTGTAACATCAGATAACTGTCTTAATCATGAACGCAACATGATTTTTCTACACAGCTCTCACTGCCTCAGAGGAGGACAGCGCGTACGTCATGTGCTTTAATACAAATTTCTGCATTGCTAGGTGTGTGCTCACTAGGAAGTTATGTACACGCTATATGACACCTTTTTAAAAGAAGCAAAGCTGCCTGAGAAGAAAGGGAACCGGAGCAGAGGTGGAGAGGCCAAAATGTACATAACCCTTTCCCACTTCTTGCCGTTCCCTTGTTCCAAAATCCCCCCCACCCCCACCCCACCCGGCAGGACTCAAAACATGATCTTCATTTTTGGCACAGGTGCACTCTGACAAAAGAGTCCGTCATACTCTATTTATCTAGAGTTGTCCACAAGGTGGCAGAAAGCGATCAGCTTTCCTTAAAACTGATTGGAGCTTCATAGCGCTCAGTGTTAATTTGTTGTATACAGTACTTTAGCTCACAGGGAGTGATGATAGAGCAGCACATGGAGAAATAGTTGGGGGAGTTTTCCCTGTGATATCCCCTTGCTTATCTGAAGTGTGAATGAAGGAACATTCTCACACAGCTCCTGCTCATTTCATTGGAGCTTGAACAGGCGTAGCTCCTGATAAGTAGTGCTCATACTCAGGGGTCATTTTGTAGAAAAAGAGGTGCAGGAGCTCATTAGCATAACTCATTAGCATAACTTATTTGCATATGCCACACCCCCTGACATCACCGGAAGTGTGTCAGAAGGCAACACCCACCACTCAGGCTCCACTGGACTGCTTTGGATTGCTAGCTATTGGGGGGTGGGGGGAACGTGCAGATCTGTCCTCGCAGAGGAGGGAGAGCTTGTGCCTGAATAAAACTTGGTCTTAAAGGTGCCACTGGACTGTTTTGGTCTGGGGGGATGGGGGGAGCTCTGCAACTTACCTGGCTGTTTCTTGCTCTGACTGAGGGCTGCTGGGAGCAGGGGGTGGGGCTTGTTGCATGTGCCCGCCCCCTGGGCTCTTTACTGCCGGAGCTCTGCTCCTGTGCGCTCCTGCAGGAAATTACCCCTGCTCATACTTAACACTAAAGGAAAAAAATAATCGGTGTATTACCATAGTCACTAAGGTTGTTCTGTTTCTCAGCTTTCTGGCAAGCATATTTGCTACATACGGTTCTGTTCCTTTGGAAGCCGTTAGGATTGTGACCGTCCAGAGCTTTTTGTTAAGGACCTTTTCCCTTTGGCCTCTCATGCGGGCCCTGTGAAACTCTTAAGTGGTTCCTGATGAACACAAATAGAGAGAGATTCAGGTGGGGAGCCGTGTTGGTCTGAAGCAATAGAAGAGAGTTTGAGTCCAGTGGCACCTTTAAGACCAGCAAAGTTTAATTCTGGGTAGAAGCTTTCGTGTGCATGTCCAGGAAAGCTTATACCCCAAGTTAAACTTTATTGGTGTAGTGGTTAAGTGCGTGGACTCTAATCTGGGAGAACCGGGTTTGAAGAAGAAGAAGAGATTGGATTTATACCCCGCCCTTCACTACCCAAAGGTGTCTCAGAGCGGCTTACAAACACCTTTCCCCTCCCCACAACAGACACCTTGTGACTAGGTAGGTAGGGCTGAGAGAGCTCTTGATAGTAACTGCTCTTTTTCAAGAGCAGCTCTTATCAGAACTATGGCTTGCCCAAGGTCATCCAGCCAGGTGCAAGTGGAGGAGTGGGGAATCAAACCCGGTTCTCCCAGATTAGAGTCCGCGCACTTAACCACTACACCAAACTGGCTCTCCCCACTCCTCCACTTGCACCTGTTGGATAACCTTGGGCAAGCCATAATTCTAGCACAGCTGTTCTTGAAAAAGAGCAGTTTCTGTCAGAGCTCACTCAGCGCTGCTTACTTGACAGGGTGTCTGTTGTGGGGAGGGGAAGGGAAAGGAGTTTGTAAGCCGCTCTGAGACTCCCTTGGATAGTGAAGGGCGGGGTATAAATCCAATCTCTTCTTCTTAAAGATGCCACTAGGCTCAAACTTTGTACAAATGAAGAAAGTTAGTGAGCAGAACTGTAGTACTGATGTCGGAAGGGTTTAAATTCTAAAATTGAGATAGCTTCAGAGAAGCAGAGGAAGATAAGGGGAAGGCAAAGAATGAGTTCAATTGCGCATGCTTAGCTCATGACAGAGAATCTCAAATTGAAACTGAAGCTTTGAAACCAAGAGGTCACTTATGTGTGTATATTCTGGCTATCCCATCCAGTAGATTTTGAAAATGTAGGTCGAGTTAGAGCATTGGGGAAAGTAGCTCACATTTGTGAAGGAATAGCTTTTAGAGTCTGCTTTTTTGAGGAACAAATGAACTTGATATTCAGTGGGCAGATGTTCCAGATTATCGAGTTGTCTGTATGGGATAAATCCCGCCAGATGAGCAACAGAAATTATTTCCATTACTCTGAACTTTAAAATAACCCCCTCTACAGATTTGTCTGCTCTTACTTTTAGTGACTGGTCCCTGTAGGACCTCATAAGGGCTGAAACCTTGTATGTACCCTCGGAAGCCAATTGAATGGCCAACAATGGATTTGTTGTGATTTCTAGGCTTGTGGTGTGAAGAAGGCTGCAGTCCCCAGCTGATGCTTGCTTTGTGTTTTAGGTTCTACCTGATTGGTGGAGGCATCCCTGTCATTGTCTGTGGGATAACAGCTGCAGCAAACATCAGGAATTATGGAAGCAGGCCCGGTGCAGCATAGTAAGTTCTCTCTCCTGGGCAGCTGTGGGCAGGCATTCTTTCGCCTTCACTGTTGGATGGTCTCCAGAAGTGGGTTATGCCCGCCCGCCCCCCCATCACCCCTGCAGGCCACGCCATTCAATTTATTTGTATGTGGCTTCCACATCCAGCCTAGGGGGTGAGCCCCAGTCCATGCCCCGTCTTGCTCTGCTTCAAAGGAACATCCGTGGCTCTTCGAAAGTGAAAGCAACCAAGGGAACAAGGGCGAGTCACAGATAAAGCGTTTAGGCTTATTGAGGAGCATAGGTCAGCGGGATGCCCGGACACACCGAGAAGGCTTTGGGCATGGTGGCCGCCTGCCCCAACGCCTCTCCAGTTCTAGGACACCTAGCCAGAGCTGGGGGGTAATTGTCTGAGCCCCCAGCTGCCAGACCCTCCACTTCTAGGGCAGATCTCACGTCCGTGCCTGCTCCCCAGGTCATGGGAACAGCCAGTGCCGCAATTGCCAGAAGAGCCTGCGGGTCGTCATCGCCCCCCCCCCCCAAAAAAAAGCCTTGGCTGAGGCAGGAATCTTTTCAATCACTGCTAGTTATTCCACTTTAGTGGCCGCAGATGGATCAAGAGGAAGAGGCTTTAGATTGCAATGCACCAATCCCCTTCAGCACAATTCGAGAATCCAGGAGCACATCCAAGGCTTCAGAGCTCTATTACTGGTGGCAGTGAAGCTTCCCATGCAGTGATTATCCAGTAAAGGGACACGGGGGTGCAAAGATCCCAGGGTTCTGGATCCTCCCCCCCCCCACTTTCCTCCCCCAGAATTCTGGATGAGGTATTCCCACACCCCAGTATTTACTCCTGGATCACCAGCAAGGCCATTAAAGATGTCCAGGAGGTTCTTCTAAAGAGTGGGAGGGGAAAATGAAAGTGCAGGCACAGAGGCTGTTCCCCCTTGTCATTCTTATGATCCCCTAAATGTTCAGAAAGATCCAGGAGCTCATCATAGACATTCTTTGGAGGAGGCTGATTCCTGTTCTCCAAACTTTCAGAGGCAGAGCTTCGAGAAGCTCCTCCAGCCACAAAAAAAGGATCTCTGTCCAGGGACAGAGTGACCAGGGATGTCCGTGCAACATTGGAGGTACTAGCAAAGCACAGTTTCCTGGTCAGTCACCGGAAAAGTTTGCCGACACCAGCTCAATCCATCATCCATCTGAGCACTCAAACACAAGGTATCCAACATTCAGCAGGCTCTCCTTCTATTTGCATGATCATTCTGAGCCGACTTGATGACCCTAGCACATTTGCTTGGGCCCCTGATCTCCTGCATCTGCATAGTTCCATGGACCAGACTGCAGTTGCTTTGAGCTCCAGCTGTCCCTGGATTCGGAGTGGTTTTCTCTCTCGGGAGCTACACAAAGTCCTAAAGGCTTTATCCCAACGACTGAACCAATCAAATGAGTACCTGTTAGAACCTTATCCTTCAAGATGGCATTCATGGGGGCCATCACAACTGCTAGAACGGTCTCAGGGCTGCCTGCCCTTTCCGTAAGGGAAGAATCATGCTCCTTCCATAAAGACTCAGTAATCCGCAAGACAGACCCCTTTTTTGGTACCAGAGGTAAACTCTGCTTTCCATGAGGACAAGGAAATCCACCCAGTAGCTTCTGCCCATGAACTGTGTACCCCAAGGAGAAGGAATAGCACAAATTGGACATAAGGAGAACACTGAAGCGCATAAAGCACACAGCGTCTGTCAGGACCATGGACTCACACTTTGTTTCCTTCAACCCATCTTCCATAAAGTATCCAAGACCACTATCACCAGGTGGAGTAAGGCATGTACCTTAGCATACAAAGTCCACCGCTTACCTGCTCCCAGGGGAGTCACAGCACACTCCACTAGGGTGGCACCCACCTCAGCAGACTTCTCTACCAGTGCTCCCGTTGCAGAAATATGCAAAGCAACAACCTGGACATCCGTGCCCACCTTGGTCAGACATTGTAGATTGGATTCCTGCAGGTCTGTAGATGCAATCTTTAGAGAGAGAGTCTTCCAGCAGGTGGTTCCCCAGTAGTTCCTCCAACAAGCAGTGGTCTGCCCACCCAGGATGATTGAGCTGTTCAATATCCCATTTCTAGATACCTTCCACCACTAGTGGAGGACGAAACATGGGACTTAACATGAGGGCATCTTCTCCTCAGTCAAATGGAAGGTAGAAGAGAATTAAGGTGAAAGGGGAAGAATTTAAACTGCAAGCCTTTGCAGATGATTTAGTTTTTATCCTGGAAGAGCCATTAACAACGATTGTACAACTCCTGAATAGGGTACAAGAATTCGGCCAGGTAGCAGGTTTGAAAATTAATTTTAAAAAGACAAAAATAATCACAAAAAACTGTACCGAGCAAGAGATTCAAGAATTACAAAAAAACTCAACTATTGAAGGAAGGAAGAAAGTTAAGTTAAGGAATAATATTGACAAATAGAACCAGTTCTATGTTTGAAGATAATTATAAGGCACTACTTTTAGAAATCAAGAAAGATCTTGGAAAATGGGAAACTCTCCAACTTTCTTTTATGGGTAGAATAGCAGTGGTAAAAATGAATATATTACCCAGGTTCATTTTCTTTTTTCAAAATATCCCGATTTTGAAGAATCAGCAATATGTTAATGATATAGATAAAATTATAGGACAATTTATCTGGCAAACTAAAAGACCTAGGATTAAAAGAAAAATTTTACAAGATAGGAAAGAAAGAGGGGGCTTTGCATTATCTAACTGGTTTCTATATTACAAAGCAGCATCATTGATTTGGATTAGAGATTGGGTAATTTTGGAAAACATAAGATTGTTAAAAATAGAAGGCCACGGTTTATTAGTGGGGTGGCATGCTTTTCTATAGTGTGACAAGTATGAGATACATAAATATTTTAATCAACACCTCCTTAGAAGGTCCTTACTGAAAACATGGCAAGAGGTCAAGAAACTATACTATACAAAAATACCAAAGTGGGTATTCCCTTTGGAAGCATGTATAAAACCTAGATTATACATGAAATATCCTTTATAGAGATATGAAGATTTGTTGGATAGTCATAATAATTTAAAATCAACTGCTGAATTACAAGAACAAAATAAAAATCTGACGTGGTGGGGGAGATTGCAATTGGAAACAAGATTTAAAAAGGATAAAAAGAATGGTTTTTATGAGAAATTAATGGATTTAGATAAAATGTGGCTGGTTACAGAGGAAAAACTAATGAAAAAACTGTATGCTTTTTTGTTAGAAACAATGATGCAAGGTGAGATAGTTAAGGCAACAATGGTGACTTGGGCACAGAATATATAGGCTATAACATAGATTTAGACCAATGGGCAAGCATTTGGAAAATCAACATAAAAATTACCAGAACATCTTATAAGGAAAATTTATACAAAATGTTCCGTAGATGGCACATGCGACCGGATAGAGTAGCGAAATGCTATCTAAATATGTCCAGCCGTTGCTGAAAATGTAAACAAAATCTGGGGACGTATTTCCGTATGTGGTGGATGTGCGCTAAAACAAAAAAAAATGTTTGTCACTTCAGAAAATGATGCAAGAAATAATAGACATAAAAATACCCTTTAAACCAGAAGTATTTTTATTGAATGTAAGTCCAGAGAAATATAAAAAGCCAGACTTATATATGATAATCCATATATTAACAACAACTAGAATTATGTTTGCTAAATATTGGAAAACTGAAGAAATTCCATCAAAGGGGGAACTGATATCAAAATTGTTAGAAAAAGCTGAAATGGACAAGCTTACAATCATTTTACAGGGTAAAAGTCAGGAAATATATGAGGGAACTTGGTTTAGATTGTATAATTGGCTAGAAAAATGATGAATCTAATCAATTAATGATTACCATGGTGAATTTAAGAATTGACTGATACGTTATATGGTGGACTCTCTTGATTAAGATATATCATAGTATTGATGTATTGTATTCGAAATCACAATAAAATATAAATTAAAAAAGTTAGGTAGAAAAGAAGAAGAAGAGATTGGATGTATACCCCGCCCTTCATTTGGATTCACTCGGAGTGACTTTCAAACTCCTTTCCCTTCTCCTCCCCACAACAGACACCCTGTGAGGTAGGTGGGGCTGAGAGAGCTCTTTCCAAAACTGTCCTTGAGAAAACAGCTCTGACAAAACTATGGCTTGCCCAAGGTCATCCAGCAGCTGCAAGTGAAGGAGTGGGGAATCAAACCCAGTTCTCCCAGATTAGAGTCCGTGCACTTAACCACTACACCAAACTGGCTCTCCCATAAGGCGGGAGGAATTTCTGGGAGAGGAAAGTAAAGAATTCAAAGGTTGTTGTTTCTGCAAAAGAGCCAAAGAATTTGTCTCAATTTGAAGCTTTGCAAGCATGAACTGGGTCTCAACCCCTAGCCCGGAGGTGGAAGCAGTGCAGAAAATAATTTGCACAGCCCTGCTGAGTGTGTGTATGTGTGTGTGGGGGATAACTCATTTCTTGATACCTTCCATTCCAGTGAGGAGAAGGCACCCTCACGGTAAGTCCAATTATTTGTTTCGTGCAGTTGGTATGATTTCTGAAAATAGATGCCTTTCTCAAGTCTGGTTTTGTTTTCTTGCAGTTGCTGGATGGCGTGGGAACCAAGTTTGGGAGCTTTCTACGGACCTGCCGGTTTTATTATTTTTGTAAACTGCATGTATTTTCTCAGCATATTTATACAATTGAAGCGGCACCCTGAGCGCAAGTTTGAGCTGAAAGAGCCAGCGGAGGAACAGCAGCGATTGGCGTCCAATGAACATGGGGAACTAAACCATCAGGACTCCATGTCTGTCTCGCTGGTCTCTTCTTCAGCTTTGGAAAATGAACACAGTTTCCATGCTCAGCTGCTGGGCGTGAGCCTGACTCTGTTTCTCTACGTGGCCCTGTGGATTTTGGGGGCTTTTGCTGTTTCTTTACATTACCCATTGGATTTGGTGTTCAGCTGCTTCTTTGGAGTCGTGTGCTTAAGCCTTAGTGGTTTTCTAATAATACATCACTGTGCTAACAGAGAAGACATCAGGCACGCTTGGATAACTACCTGCTGTCCCGGAAGGAGCACGTATTCGGTACAAGTTAACATTCAGCCTTCCTCCACGGCAAGTGGGACAAACGGGGAGCCTGCCAAGTGCACCAATAGCAGCGCAGAATCTTCATGCACTAATAAAAGCACATCGAGCATAAAAAATTCTTCTCAAGGTTGCAAACTGACCAATATACAGGCTGCAGCAGCACAGTGTCCTCCTAGCTCCTTGGTACTGAACACGGGCCCACCCCTCGATAACAGTCTTACCGAACACTCGGTAGACAACGAGATCAAAATGCACGTGGCCCCTTTAGAGGCCCCTCTGCGACCAAATGGGCACCCAGGTCGCCATCACAAAAACAGAAGTAAAGGACACCGGGCCAGCAGGCTCACGGTCTTGCGGGAGTACTCTTACGATGTCCCCACCAGCGTCGAGGGTAGCATCCAGAATGGTTTGCCGAAACCTCGTCAGAGTAGCAGTGAAGGATACTCCAGGAGCCGGAGAGCGTATCTGGCATACCGAGAGCGTCAGTATACCCAGTCCCAACAGGACAGCAGTGACGCTTGTAGTACTCTTCAAAAAGGCCACAGGAATACTGAAAAGACAGTCCTGGCCAACTTCAAAAAAGATGTACTAAGAAAGCCAATGGTGGTTGAGCTGGAAGGGCAGCAGAAATCCTATGGCTTAAATCTGGCTATCCAAAGCGGACCATTGAAAAGCAGTGCCCAGGATGGGACATTGCTGAGTGCCGACAGTACCGGCAATATCAGGACAGGGTTGTGGAAGCACGAAACTACTGTATAATGAGATAGGAGAGGGAAGGGTATTAAAAGGAACATTCTTTTTCAGTTCAGAACAATTTTTTACAGTTTACAAACAACGGTACGTTGACTTGGGAGACTGTGAGATAGGGCAGGAGATCTGCCACATGAAAATGCCTTATACCTTTTTGAGGTACGTCTTTGACATTTGAACAAATAATAATTTGTTCTTTTTAATTTTTTTTAAATTATCAGGTTCTGTTTTGATACGGAATTGGATGCTTACATTTTTTTTTACATATAACTTTCTCTCTCTTTTCTAGGTATGTCCAGTGCATTTCACTTTTATATTTAAACATGTAAAATAAATACCTTTCTTTAGACTCCTGTTACGTGCCATATTGGTTCAAATAGTGAAAGGGGGATTGGGGGGGAGTGTAGTTTGTATTTACATGTTAGTGTTCCTTTAAGTGCCTTAGAACCTGCCAATTTCAGCTGCTGACACTTGCAGTGGTTGGGAGAAAAAAAACATGCACAGTATCTTGGAAGAAGAAGAAGAGATTGGTTTTATACCCCGCCCCTCACTACCCAAAGGAGTCTCAGAGCAGCTTCGCTTCCCCTTCCCCACAACAGAGACCCCGTGAGGTAGGTGGGGCTGAGAGCTGTGACTGACCCAAGGTCACCCAGCTGGCTTCATGTGGAGGAGTGGGGAATCAAACCCAGTTCTCCAGATTAGAGTCCGCCACTCTTAACTACGACACCGGACTGGCTCACACTGGACACAGCGGCAAAGCAGCGAGACACAAGCTGTTGCCAAGGTAATGTTCAGGGTACCACGGCGAGCAGGGTGCCAGGGCATCTTCCCAATCATCAGTGGTACAGGTGACTACTGTCCCTCCCCTTCTAACCCCGTGCTGCCGCTGCCCAGATCCTAGCAAATCTTCTACGGCAGTGCCTTGGGAGGTAGGCTTGGACAGAAGCAGTGGGGTAGGCCCAGGAGGAGATAGCTGTACTTTGCCTTGGGATGGCAGATTCCCTTGGGACGGCATTGCCTGTTGCCAGTTATCCAAGTCCTTCTCATGTAGGAGAGATATTTTGAAAGTCACAGGATCATGGCTCTGCACGGAAAACATCCAAGATCTGTTAGGGCTGTTTTTCTAGAAGTTGGTAGAGGACATTCCATCAAGCCAGTCCTAGTTTCCTTAGTCTACACAAGGTAGAGTGAACATATGACAAAGATGGGTGCAGGTCATGTCCTTATACTGGAAAAATTGAGTTCTTAATAATGATTCCTGTATAACAGGCGTGTGCTTGCAAACTCTTAGACAGCTAGATCTCAAAACTGTATTTTGAGCCCTAGATTTTGTAGTCCTTACAGTAGTCCTTACAGTAACCACGTGGGGTTTGTTTGTTTGTTTGTTTGTTTTTTAAGCTCAGAAGTGGTCAGGAGGCCTTTTTTAAAAAGGCAAAAAGTGCTCATAGAGTAGTTTAAGAAAAGGACCCATGCTATGGCTGGGTTTGCAAGTTGCCTCTTAGTTGTATACTTCATAGGTGTGCATTTGGAAACGGTACAATGGCACGTGTGACTTTATATTTCAGCACAGGAGCAGATGTTGTGGATTTGGCAGCTCTTGGGGCATTGAATGACGACAACGCCTGTCCTTTTTCTTGTATGAACAATTTCAGTAATAATGTAACTGTACAGTCTTTGCATTGAATTAATGTATCCCAAAGCAAAACATCTCGATATCCAAAGGGAGTTCCAGGCGATAACAATGGTTTATGTATCTATTGGTTCCTCTTTCCTTCTATGACTATATCCGCCCCCTCCGTCAACCCCATGTTCTTTTTTCTTTCATGAAATTACTTCGGCGCCTTTATTAAAATCCTCTCCCACTTCACCTCTTTCCCAGGTACTTGTATACTCAGATGATCACACCCTTCGAATGGAGGAATTTAGGTTGAAAAGTGTGGTAATACTTGTGCTGGAAATTATCCTTTGGGCTCTGACCAGGGAATTCAATAAAGGCAGGTTTGGGTGTCTTTTGTAATAAACAGTTCCTTATTTGCAGTGCATGGAAGTAAGTTTTGTGCTGACAAATCATGTCTGAGTGTTGGGAATAAATTGGGAGTAAACAGGAACAGGTGAATAGAAACATTTTTTAAAAAAATTCATTAGGGTGTCTCTACTCCTGTGAGACTCTGTCATTGTGCTGATTCAATGAAGTGGTGGAGTCGTGTTTGCATTTCCAATGCCAAGTGAAAATGAATGATTTGAGGACGTATTAAGTGAGCGTTTTTTTACTTTAGTAACTGATAATTTCAGTGTATTAAGTAGTATTCAGAGAAGACATCACGAAAACCTGTTTCCATCAGTTCTGCTTCAAAGTTTCTGTAGCTGTGTCTGCTAGATGTCATTTCTGGATTATCACTACTTCTGTGGCTGTTGCGCCAAAGCTGACATTTTTCAGTGTTAAGATTCGAGCACCTCGATCCTCTTCGAGTCTCAGAGACAAATGATTCAAAATTGCATATGTATTTTATCAGGAACTTGTTCAGAATGTTAGATCGAAGAGGGCAGCCATGTTAGTCTGAAGCAATAGAACAAAGAGTCCAGAGTGGCACCTTTAAGACCAACAAAGTTTTATTCAAGGTGTGAGCGTTCGTGTGCAAGCACACTTCATCAGACACTGACAAAGTGTGCATGCACACAAGAGCTCATACCTTGAATAAAACTTTGTTGGTCTTAAAGGTGCCACTGGACTCTGACTAAGTTCTATTATTCAAAATGAGTCACAATTGTTCAGTTTTTGTTAGAAATAACTAAATATTTTCCTGGAATTGGTACTGCTTTGAAAATAGGATCTTTCTTCCTTGCAGACATCAAAGAATCACTTCAGGTATAAAGGAATGCCCAGGGCTATTTTTGGGCAGGAACACACAGGAACAGAGTTCCGGCTGGCTCCCAAGTTGGCCGCGCCCAGCAGGAACTCATTAGCATAATAGGCCACACCCAAGAGCAGAAACTCATTAGGATTGGCTACATTAGGGGTGTGTGGCCTAACATGCAAAGGAGTTCCTGCTACAAAAAAAGGCCCTGGGTTTTGACAACAAACAAGGTAAAACAGAATAAGAAGCAAAAGGTGGGTGTGGCAAGATAACCACACTTCTGGTAACATGTGGGTGCGGCCTGATGTGCTAGTGAGCTGTGCTGTCAGGGGTGTGGCCTAATATCCTAATGAGTTCCTGCTGTTGGGTGTGGCCTATTATGCTAGTGAGTTCCTGCTGGGCTTTTTCTACAAAAAGATCCCTGGGTATGCCTAAAGGTATAAACTGTCTTAAAAACAGTCTTGGTTCTAAATGGGTGGGGTGGGGTGGGGGAGGACGACTGCTACTTGAGAAGCAAAGCTGCCAAATGTACAGTTTGTTTCTGTGTTGTTTTTCTCTCTCTTTAAAGTGGCCAAATTCCAAGGCAGAACTATTGAAGGGCAATTGAAGCCAGTAAAATGTCTTTTGTAAACTAAGGTCTCCCCCAGTTCAATGTCTGTCTTTCTGTTTTACTGGGCCAAAACTGAGATAAAGAATGGGGGTGTGCTCAGTGGGTAGGGTTGGAATTCAGGTGCCAAGACAGTACAGTTGTGAGTTCCAGTGAAATTCTCTTCATGGATGCAGTGCATTCTGTTGACATTGATTCTGCCTTCCCACGCCAGCATCAGGGCTTCATTCGTGACACTTTTTTTTACTGGCTTTAACTTCTACACATTTTTGGGTTGAAAATAAATAATTTCTGAGAATTTCTTTCATCCATAAAGGATATCGTGAGTCGTTTTTGTCTCAACCAGTCAATTTCGTTTTCTAAGGGACCTCTCCCTTAGAATCAAAGATGAACTGTTAATCCGTATCCAGGCCCCTCACAACTTCTCCACGGTTGAATTCAGATCAGTTTGGCAAACAGTCCCGAGTGCCCCTCAAGCTCACCATTGCACCCCAGCACACTGCTTGACATCACCGCAGACAATGGGAGAGGAGGCTAAATTGCTTTGTGGCCCCGAAAAGAAGGGGAACTATTTCTGCTTCCATCTTGTCTGCTGCCAACCCCGGCTGGGCTCTTCTAAAAATTTAATGGGGAAGGGGTTCCCTATGTTCCCGTTGCTGCCAAGTGAAATGTTGAGAAATTTCTGGTTTTGCCCCTTCAGCTCTTGACACTTGAAGCATCTTGCTTGAAAGGCATTTGTGGGACTGTCTCCCCCCCCCCCCCCCCGGGGGGGGGAGGGGGGTTTAGAACACGGACGCACAAA
>NW_015169802.1:201054-236556 GCF_001447785.1 Gekko japonicus | reverse complement strand
TGCTGAACCCAACTGCTGCAATAAGGAAAGTCCAATTATTTATTCCGTTTTTAGCCCACCCTCCCCTGTGCAACGGGGACATGAATGTGACTGATAGGACAGACGTTCCGGCATTAACGTCTGTTGTGGCAATTCTTTGATCTTGAACAATGGATCTAAAATTTCCTATCGGAAATTGCTGATACTCAGAGGGGGAGAAATTATTCTGGGTGAGCAGCTCACTAGTGCATCTAATACAACATCCTGTTTTCTGTGGTAGCTGATTGGATGCTCTGGAAGGTCCACAGAAGGAGCCATTTCTGGTTGAGGCAACTGGGTGCCACAGCTTGGAGGGATAGCTACACAGTGACAAGCCAAGGCTCTGCAATAGCGAAATAGGCTCCCTGGCTCTGCAATAGCGAAAAACAAGGTCTTCCCTGGCTCTGGTGGGGTCTGCCCAGAGAGGTTGGCATGACTGGCTCATGTATGTTTAGGAAACTAAACCTAGACCAAAAGAACAGTGTGTTGAACCTTGTTGTTCAAGGACTCATTCAGCAGATGGGCTTAAAGCTGTTACTGCTGTGGATTTCTTATGTTGTCTGATAGGCCTTTCCTACTGAGGGGACCCACACAGCCTCTCACAATGCTGAGGGACCAGGTTTGTTTTAAACTGTAAACGTTTCCCTCAGTAACCAATTCTTAGGGTAGCAAGTGTAAAAGTTTGGGTTTGTCAGCTTTGTGATGAGCAAGTAGAACACAGGTGACTGAGGCAGAAGCAGTATGTCAGTAACATTCATTTCCAGGTTGGTTTCAAAGAACAGATCAGTGGGACCAGGTCTCCGGATAGTCAAAGGAGAAACCTGCCTGAGGCACACAAAGTTTAAGCCAGCTACGGCTCCAAAGTGTGGTTTGAATACTCTTTAGTGCTTGCCGGTACACACAGGCTTTCTCTGACCAGTCGCTAGGTTGGATCCCCTCTCACACGCAGGACTCCATACCCACAAGCCTGCCCTTTCCCAAGAGTCAGGCTAAATGGCACCAGGTCTGCGCATCATCAGAGACAGGCCTCGCACAGAGGTATCCTGTCCTCTCCCAGAGATAGAGCTAAACCACTCTGCCGCACAACGAGGCAAAGCTGCCCTTCCAACTGCTGTCTTGCTGAGGCAGACCAACCTGTGAGTGCCCTGCCCTCTCCCTGAGGTAAAAGGTAAAGGTTCCCTTGCTCGAAAGCCAGTCGAGTCCGACTCTAGGGTTGCGGTGCTCATCTCCGTTTCAAAGCCGAAGAGCCAGCGCTGTCCGAAGACGTCTCCGTGGTCATGTGGCTGGCATGACTAAACACCAAGGCGCACGGAACGCTGTTACCTTCCCACCAAAGTGGTACCTATTTATTTATTTATTTATTTATTTTTCGTATTTATACCCCTTCTTGCTTTCAAACTGCTAGGTTGGCAGGAGCTGGAACTAGAGATGGGAGCTCACTCCATCATGCGGCACCTCGGGCTCAAACGGCTTAACTACTGACCTTCCACAGCCTGCAGTTCAGCGTCTTAACCACTTGAGCCACCACAGCTCAAGTGGTCTACCCTGAGGTAGACCTGAGCTATCTCCTGCCATGCTTCCCTCCAAAATGCCATCCTCCTCCTAAAAAGTGGTCAGATGCTGGAGCAGCCTTCTCATGGGCTCAGCTGAGTGGCTGTTTCCCCCTTCATGGCATCCTCACAGCACCCCAGCCAAGGCCCGTGTAAATTGGCATGGAGGGGGACCAGATCTGGCTTCTTACAGGAGGACCTTCGCTGGGCGGAGATGTATGTGGCCTCCTGTCAGGGGCAGGATGGCCTTCTGTCCATCACAGTCTGTAATAGGTGTGTTGTCTTTCCTGTGAATTATGTGGTGTGTGTTTAACGGGATGGTTCATCAAGCCTTTCGAGGCTTATAATAAGGAATGACTTGGAAAAAAAAATCAAATCCTGTTCTAAATAGCTCTTAAAAGCACATAACTCTGCTGTAGACCGTGGTCTGAGGAGGGGGGGGGGGGGGGGAGCCATTATCAGAAATCGGGTGTGATTGAGGATGCCGAAATTCAAATACAGACTGTGAAGACCTATTTTTTTAAAAAAACTGACAACATCTGCTAGGCATTCTGTCATTTAGCATGCTGTTTAAGTATCCCTCCCTTTCCAAATTTGGATTTGTTTGTCAGGTACCTTAAAAACCTCCACTAGTTAGAAGGCAGCAGGAAAAGAGGACCGCCTCCATCAAGGAAGCCACAGCCTTCAGTTTGCAGGAGCTCAGCAAGGCTGTTAACGATAGGACATTCTGGAGGACATTAATTCATAGGGTCACGACAAGTTGTTAGCGACTTGACGGCACTTGCACACACTGCATTTGGAAGCTGGATTCTCTTTTAAAATTTTTTTGTAAACTAAAATCACTGCAAAATGTGGCAACCGCAACAAGACATAATCACATCAGGGAGTGATCAGGGCAAAAATCTCCCCTACAGCTATAATTTAAATCTGGAAAAAATTGCCACAGATCAATCCTGCAAGGACAGAAAACAAAAGTCATCCAACTACAGACAGCTGTACCCTCCCAACACATCACAAGCTCTTGACATCTATATACTGCAATTCAGAATATATAAACAACTAGTAATAAGGCCAGTTGCAGAAAGAAATGCAACGAGCGCTAGAAAGAGTGCCTGGGAGACTGCTCTGGCCTGCAGCAGTTGCCCGTCCCCACCCCCTGATGCTGCACATGAGCCAGAGAGAAGGAGGCCCCAACCAGCCCCGCGGAGAGTCCCGTCCGTCCCTTCCATTGGCTCAGAGTACACTGAGCCAGAGACGCTGGCCGCTGTTTCTGTGGGCGGGACTCCGCAACCCAGGCAGCCAACGTAGCCAGCACCTTCTGAGTGGCAGTTCAGGCAGCCAACTGATTTTGGCGTGCATAGAACCTTGTGATTCAAAAATGGAATCTCTCCTTATGTATAACTAGGAAAAAGGCCCGTTGTGGAAATAAATACAACAACCTCTGGAAAGAGGCTCTGGGCGGGTGCCCTGGCCTTGGACACTCAGTGTCAATTTGCTGTGGCGACCTCAGCAGGGTATAATGACACTGAGTCCACCATTTTCTCCAGAGGAACTGATCTCGACTACCTAAAGAACAGTTGTAATTTTGAGTGATCTCCAGCCCTCACCTGGAGATTAGTAATTATGGTTCCCCAGAAGGGAATGGTTGGTTTGGAGGGTGGAGTACCTGTACGAGGTCCCACGCCTCCTGAAACCCCACCCTCTCCAGGCTCCATCCCTCACATCTCCAGGAATTTCCCACCTGGAGTTGGCAACCCTATCTCATTCCCAGCCAATCATCAACCTACTTTTATTTTCCCCTCACTCTTCAGCTTTCCACCCCCCACACACCTGCAGCCTCTCCCTTGCTCTGCCCAGACTGCTATGTCACATTGGCTGTCATATGGGGGCCACCTCAGCAGTATATAAGGATACAGAGCCCACCATTTTCTCCAGGGGAACTGATCTCTGCCATCTGGAAAGCAGTTGTAATTCTGAGGGATCTCCAGCCCTCACCTGGAGATTGGACAGTGTTTAGAATGTTAGAGGCGAAAGCCAATCAAGTCGCATATGCAAATGACCTCTGTGTTCTGAGGCAAAGGCCAATGAGGCTGCATATGCAAATAACCTCTGTGTTCTGATTGGCTCTGGGGAGGAGAGGAACAGCAAAATGTTTAGAATGTTGAAGGCAGGACTCAGGCAAAGCAACCAATGGATAGTGAGACCCTCTGAATGACAGATCAGAGAGCGAACTGATTTTGGAGCGTGTGGAATGTTCGGCTTTTATAAGGGAGATTGAGTAGTGGTCCCACAACTTTCTATGCACTCCAAAATCAGTTGACTCCATGATGTGTCAATCACAGAATGAATGCTTGGGATCCAACATTCAAAATAACTCCACGTTGAAAAGCAAAGCAAGGTTTATTTCAAAGCGTTGGTTTAACCAGAACAGGACATTGTTAGGAATAACTACAGGTAACCAGGGAAGGCATAATATAGACATTTGAACCAGGTAAGGACCAATGAGTCCAGTTCCCGCTGGCGGGAATAGACCATACAGTTCGCGCCCATTGCATGGGAACGCAACAGTTCTATAATGTCAACACAGGTTCAGTTCACATGCTAGATACCCAAAACATTCTAGGCGAAGCTTCCCTCCTACACCCAGCTGCACAACCTTGGCGGGTTCCGCGGACTACATAACATAACTCAAGTAAACAAGGAATGAGAGAGGGGGGGGGGGGGAAGGAAACTACACAGGAACCGGAATGACAATGGCAGCTAGCTGACACCATTCCCTCATGGGGAACCACTGTTGCCAAAATCCAGCTGAGGGTTGGAGATCACTCAGAATTCCAACTGGTCTCCAGATGGCATTGATCAGTTCCCCTGGAGAAAATGGTGGACTATGTGTCCTTATACCCTGCTGAGTTGCCCCCCCCCCCTGTGACAGCCAAGGTTATGTGGCAGTCAGGGCTTCAGAGCATGGTGGGGGCTGCTGGTGGGGGGGAGATGGAAAGCTGATCAATGAGGGGGAAGTGTAGGTTGATGCTTGGCTGGGAAGTAGATAGGGTTGCCAACTCCAGATGGGAAAATTCTGGAGATTTGAGAGATGGAGCCTGGAGAGGGTGAGGTTTGAGGAGGAGTGGGGCCTCAGACAGGTACAATGCAATAGACTCTGCCCTCCAAACCAGCCATTCCGTAATTGGGAACCACTGTTGCCAATCTCCAGGTGGGGGCTGGAGATCACTCAGAATTGCAACTGCTCTCCAGATGGCATTGATCCACTCCCCTGGAGAAAATGGTGGACTCTGTGTCCTTATACCCTGCTTAGGTTGCCATGGCAAATTGATTCTGAGTGCCCACGGCCTTGGCACTCTCCCAGAGCCTCTTTCTAGCACCCATTCTATTTATTTCCACAATGGGCCTTATTCCTAGTTATATATAAAGAGAGATTGCCTAGTAAGGATTTACACCTAAATTTACACTGAGTTAAAACATCGATACTTCCATAGTACATTACTGGCGCATAATATTGCCTGGCCAGGGTGATAAAAGTGCAAAATCACACATTCTGGTTAAAGTCAAGGCTCCCTTGGTTGCTGGGCTGGGGTTAATCTAAAATGAATTAGAAACTGGATTCTCTTTTCTTGCTGTGCCAGGTCAATGAGGGAAATGGTGTATTTGCCTATTGGGGGCCTTGCTTTCATGAAAGAGGACAGTGCTTTACTGAGAAGGAAGGGCACAGATTGTCTTGTAGCTGATTCAGATACCTTTTTAAATAAAAATAGGAATACATTTTGTAATGAAATAGTTGAAGCTCCTACGATAAAAACTTAGCCACTAGATGACACCACAAAGAAATTAAAAGTGAATGTTTACACAAATGGAAAAGTTAGAAGAGTCAAGTTTTCAGCTATATTTGTCAATTTTCCTTCTCTCGTTAGCGCTTTTCAGTCCTAAACCAGTAATCCACTACGGTTGAACTGTAGTTTTGCATTGATCCTAAATTGTTTTGGTGCCCATTGGGCCATCTGTACAGATCCATAGACCAGGGAAACGGTTTAGAAAAGAACTTTTTAAAATAGCTTCTTCCACATCGCCTAGCCAAGTGGCTTTCAAACTCTGTTCTGGGGGATCCTGGGGCTGCTTGGAAACATTTTGAGGATGCCTTTAATGAGAACCTCAGTAATGGGGAATCAGGCTCCCATGAAAAATTGTTCATCTCCTGCAAAGGGGAGAATGTTGTACGTTCTGTGACATGCTCTCAGTTTGTGCGTGCTAGTAGTGACGCCCGAAACTGCAATCAGAACAAACACTGGTTGCTCATGCTTTGTAAAACGTTGCGCATTTCAGGTATCACAGTTTGGTCTGGTGCTTGATTTCAAAGATTGGGGGGGGGAGTAAAAGATATTGTGATGTGATACCACCCTAAGAGACCGAGATATCAGAATGAAAGCAGGTGTGTGCACATTCACGACACAGGTAGAGCCATGTCAGAAGGAGGGTGCCTTTACTTTGCAGGAATGCTTTTACACTGTGCACAAAATGCTCTCTGCCCTTGCCCGGAATGAGTGACAGTGTGATGCCATCATGATTCCTGACTGGCTAGGATGGGCATCGCCAACAAAAAGAAGAATTCAGATCTAGCCTGCAAAAAATAAAAAATGAATAAAGCAAGCAGGAAGGGGGTGGGTGTCCTTAAGAGAATATTTCTCAGACCCTGCAAGTTTTCTTCTTGCAGAGAAAAGGTGCAAATGGGGCACCTGACTCGACAGTAGCACATCTCATGTGTATCACTGATGTCGAGCTCTCCTCTGCTCCGTTTACATTGGGATTGTTAAGTGCAAACTGCACCTTTAAACCCTTAATAATGTGTTTTATATTGTTCTAAATCTAAACTATGTTACAAATGTCTTGCACATGTACTTGCACAGCTTTCCAGAGTTGTTCCTGTCTCCCCCCCCCCAATCTCCTGTCCACCCAACCCACTCAAAAGAATAAGGAAATTACTGTACTAAAGAAGGAATTTCCTTCATTGTCTTAGTCCTTCCATGGTAGGGGGAAATGAGAAGGTGCATCACTCGTCTATTTAGTATTCTAGGCTAAGTGAGCCCTGCTGCGTAGGGAAGGGTGGGTTAGAAATGGAATAAAAAAATGAATTGGCTCTTGACTACTTTGCACATTCCCATACTTCAGTTTTGGGACAATACTTTGATCCAGGACGTTCTGTGAGTGATCCGGCATGAAGAATGACTTTGGCAAAAATACTCGCAAAAATCCTGCTTTTTAAAAGTCAGAAGAGTCATCAGTGCGATCAGTGTGCGGAGGGGAAGGGAAAGGAGTTTGTAAGCCACTCTGAGACTCCTTTGGGTAGTGAAGGGTGGGGTATAAATCCAATCTCCTCTTCTTCTCTCAAGAGCAGTCCTCGCAAGAGCTCTCTCAGCCCCGCCTACCTCACAGGGTGTCTGTTGTGGGGCGGGGAAGGGAAAGGAGTTTGTAAGCCACTCTGAGACTCCTTTGGGTAGTGAAGGGTGGGGTATAAATCCAATCTCCTCTTCTTCTCTCAAGAGCAGTCCTCGCAAGAGCTCTCTCAGCCCCGCCTACCTCACAGGGTGTCTGTTGTGGGGCGGGGAAGGGAAAGGAGTTTGTAAGCCACTCTGAGACTCCTTTGGGTAGTGAAGGGTGGGGTATAAATCCAATCTCCTCTTCTTCTCTCAAGAGCAGTCCTCGCAAGAGCTCTCTCAGCCCCGCCTACCTCACAGGGTGTCTGTTGTGGGGCGGGGAAGGGAAAGGAGTTTGTAAGCCACTCTGAGACTCCTTTGGGTAGTGAAGGGAGGGGTATAAATCCCATCTCTTCTTCTTCTTCTACCCCACAGGGTGTCTGCTGTGGGGAGGGGAAGGGAAAGGAGTTTGAAAGCTGCTCTGAGACACCTTTGGGTAGTGAAGGGCGGGGTATAAATCCAATCTCTTCTCCTCCTCCTCCTCCAATGGAGCATGGTAGGGTTTCTTCCAGCGCCTGAAGAGAGGAGTGCCTCCCCTCCAATTCTTTCCCTGCATTCTTTGCATGTGCAGGACTCGGCGGAACTCCAGTTGTCTTTGGCCTTCTGTCTGCTGCAGAGTGCCGTAATAGAATCCGTACGTGAAGGGGCAGACACATTAGCAGACGATGTAGGGGTTAGCATGCGGGACAGCAGAGGGCTGCAGAAGCAAAAGCGGAGGTGTTAAACAGGCTGCTCGGCTGGCGACAGAAACAAGAGAGCGAGCAAAAACGCCTCGAGATGAAACTGAAAGCCTTTGGCGCCGAAATCCCCGCGCTGTCTTGCAGCAGCTGCCTGCGTCGGCTGGCTGCCCCTTCCCCTGCTGCAGCACAAAATGCAAAGGGATCAAAATGCAAACGAAATTAGAGTCCAGTGGGGGCACCTTTAAGACGAACAAAGGTTTTTTTCCCAAGGTATGAGCTTTCCTGTGCAAGGCACACTTGGTCAAACACACTGGAATGGCAGACGAGGTTCTAAAGCAGAAGTGGTGAATCTGTGTGTGTGGGGGGGTGGAGGGGAGATTGGATTTATACCCCACCCTTCACTCCTTTCCCTTCCCCTCCCCACAACAGAGACCCTGTGAGCAGTGTTCCCTCTAAGCTGAGTTAGTGTGAGCCAGCTCACAGTTTTTTAGCCTCTGGCTCACACATTTTTGTCTTGGCTCAGGAAGGATGGCTCCAGAGCAAACTAATTCATGCAGTAGCCAAATTGCTTGCTCACAACTTGAATGCCAGTAGCTCACAAAGTAGAATTTTTGCTCACAGGATTCCACATCTTAGAGGGAACATTGCCTGTGAGGTAGGTGGGGCTGAGAGAGCTCTGGCAGAAACTGCTCTTTTCAAGAACACCTCTGACAGAACTATGGCTTGCCCGAGGTCATCCAGCAGCTGCAAGTGGAGGAGTGGGGAATCAAACCCGGGTCTCCCAGATTAGAGTCTGCACACTGAACCACTGCACCAAACTGGCTGCACACTCCATGGTTTTCTATGGAAAGCTCTGGAAGTCTCTGAACTGAAGAAGGAGGTACTCCTCTCCTCATGGGCAGAAAGAAAATGATCTAATATCCTGCCTCCAGAGATTGTGGGGGAAGGAGTACCCAAACCTCATGATGTCTTTCTCTACCTCAGACAGAAGGAACCTTCTTGGTAAGTCCAAAGTTGCTTTTTGCTTGATCGGTGGCTCACAAGCACAGAGTCTGCATACCCCAGTTTTCCCCCCCATCCTCAGAGAGGTTTGTAAAACAGCCTTCCTGATTGTGGGGTGGGAGCACACAAGAGTTCTTTACTCACAGGGTGCGGTCAGACGGCATGCTGAGAGCGGGTTAAACTGCTCTGGTTCTAACCGGACTATATTTGATCTAGATAATCGCGATCACACTTACCTCCCTTATCCTGCCTCACCATGCAGTCAGGTCGCTCCCCGGCGTCTACACTACCAATGCATGGGAGTGTGCGTCGGCAAGTTTTTAACATTTTTTCTCAGTTTGCGCATGCTCATAGGCGCCCCTCCGTAAAATGGAGGGACCAAACTACCATGGCGCATGCGCAGAACCACCAGGGCGAATCAATCCAACCCCTCCAACAAAAGACTTCCCTTTAAAAGTTTGACCTGAAAATGGCCTTGAACAGCTCTTGTCAGAACTACAGCTTGCCCAAGGTCATCCAGCCAGGTGCAAGTGGAGGAGTGGGGAATCAAACCCGGTTCTCCCAGATTAGAGTCCGCCCACCTAACCACTACACCAAACTGAAAATAATGTTGGAAATCATATCTGCTTTAGTGCTTTATGAATCTTCCCTCTATTTAGGCTTCGATGCATTGGTGTAAGGGGCCACTTCCTCACCTGTATGTTTGCAGCCTCTACTAAATATTGCATAGACAATATTCATCAGTGATATGCTCTGGGTCAAACCTGAATGGCCTAGTGGTTTAAGAACATAAGAACATAAGAGACGCCAATGTTGGATCAGGCCAAAGGCCCATCCAGTCCAACACTCTGTGTCACACAGTGGCCAGAAATACCAGTGCCATCAGGAGGTCCAGCAGTGGGGCCAGGACATTAGAAGCCCTCCCACTGTTGACCCCCCCCCAAGCACCAAGAAGACAGAGCATCACTTGCCCCAGAGCCCCTAGCTATACCTTGTGGCTAATAGCCACTGATGGACCTCTGCTCCATATGCTTATCTAATTCCCTCTTGAAGCCGTCCATGCTTATAGCTGCCACCACTTCCTGTGGCAGTGAATTCCAAGTGTCAATCACTCTTTGGGTGAAGAAGTACTTCCTTTTATCCGTTCTAACCCGACCGCTCAGCAATTAGTTTGCCAAGTGATCCTGGGCCAGTCACACTCTCTCAGCCTAACCTCCCTCACAAGGTTGTTGTGAGGATAAGATGGAGGCGGGGAGAAGGATAGGAGCTACTTTGGGGTGAGAAAGGCAGGGTATAGATTAATTTTTAAAAAGTAAAATTGAAAAAATAGATGGCCCGCCCTGGTGGATCCCAGGCTAGGATGTTTTATGTAGCTCCCCCCCCCCCCCCTCTCTGTAGCCTGCATTTTTTTTAATTTAAACTGAGTATTTAAATTGTATGGATATTTTGTGCAAGTTGCTTTGGTTCCTCACTGGGGAGAAAAGCAGGATAAGGAATGCTTCCTGTTTAAATCCGAGCTGCTTTGTGATCCGTGTTTGACATTGATTTATTTTCTTCCATCTGTGCCTGCCCTTTCCCCGAATGGGGACTTAAAGCCGCTCACAACATTCTCCTCTCCTTGGGTGCGGAAGTGGAATATGGCAGTCTTAAGTGACCGCTGCGTTGAATCCCAAGACATTTCAGGAAACATTAAACCTACCTGAACTCTGAGTGTTTCATTAAAAAGCTATCTTAACGTTTCAAACAAAAACTTCACTTTTGACAGCAAGAACCTCAGAAGAGCCCTGCTGGATCAGAACAGGGGTCCATCTAGTCCACCATCTGGTCTCTCACAGTGGCCAACCATTTCCTCTGGACGGCCAACACCAGGGCATAGAGGTCGAGGCCTTCCCCTGAGGTTGCCTCCTTGCTCTGGGATTCAGAGGCTTAGTACCTCTGAATGTGGAGTTTCCCCTCAGTCACCATGGCTAGTAGCCATTGATAGATTTATCCTCCATTAATCTATCTAATCCGCTTTCAAAGCGGTTGATTCCTATGGCCATCACTACATCCTCTGGCAGCAAATTCCACATTTTAATCACAGAATCACAGAGCTGTAAGGGGCCATAGAGGCCATCCAGCCCAACCCCCCGCTCAATGCAGAATCAACCTAGAGCATCCCTGACAAGGGTTTGTCCAGCCGCTGCTTAAAGACTGCCAGCAAGGGGGAGCTCACCACCTCCCTAGGCAGCTGATCCCACTGTTGAGCAGCTCTTACCATAAAAAAGTTTTTCCTCATATCCAGCCGGTAGCTTCTCGCCCTTAATGTAAACCCCTTATTGCGAGTCCTATCCTCTGCTGCCAACAGGAACAGCTCCCTGCCCTCCTCTAAGGGACAGCCTTTCAAATACTTAAAGAGAGCAATTAAAAGTAGTATTTCTTTTTCTAAAGTAGCATTTTGTAAAGTAGTATTTCCTTTTGTCTGTTCTGAACCTACTGCCCATCAGCTTCATTGGATGCCCCCGAGTTCTAGTATTTGGGGAGAGGGAGAAAAAGTTCTCTTTGTCAACTCTTTCCAACCCATGACTTAGGTATTGTCTTGAGAAAGGTGTGAAGTATCATAGTATGTTTGCGGGTGTCTTTGCTGCTGTCTCTTGAACACTGACCAGTCTGTCATTCTGGAATCTTTCAAACAGTTATGAACCACAAAGAAGATCAAGAATTTTTTGACGAATGGAATGATTTCAAGGACTATTTAGAGAATAACTGGGATGTAAAACAAAATTTATTATATTTAGAACAATATTGATAGAAATGTTATCTTATAACTGAAACTAGAATGGTGAAACAAAGATATATATGTAAAGGGAAGTAGGGCAGAGCACTGTGGGAAGCCACTAGTAAGGGGGGGAGGGAAGGGAAATATGGGTATTTGTTAAGTGAAAGTAAATGTTAAATGTGTTATTATATCCAAAAATAAAAGTTTTGTGACAGAAAAAAAAACAGTTCGTCACTTTGAAGGCATTAATTGGGGTTTTCAAGACTCTCCTTAGATATATTCAACAGTTAATGGCAAAAGTGTTAGGTATTTTATTATTAATCGCTTCTTATGTCTTATAAGCAGAAGCACAGATATGCATGAGCTAATATAAATATATATTCTAACAGTGAAGTTAGACAAGTTTGAGGATACTTGATTGGAGCTGTGAACAGACAAGGCAGATCTTTCTACAAACCTGAAAAATGCCCTGGGTTTGCAGAAAAATCTGATACCTAAACAAAAAACAACCCCCCACCAACATTGGGTGGTTAAAAAACCCACAAAATCATAAAAGAGACACCTATAGTTTAAAAAAAGTTCTCCGTGGCAGTTGCTAGACAACTACAGCATTCTAGGCTTGGTTTCTGTCACTAAAACAGAAGGGGGAGGGAGCAGGACCCTTTCCAAGGCTGTTTTGGCCTTTGAGGGAGTGATTGTTGGGACTAGGCCTGGCAGCAATTACGGGGTGACTTGATACCACGTGACTTCATTACTCTGCTAGGCCTGGCTGCTTGTTATGAAAGCCAGTCTGCTTGTATATGAAAGCCAGTATAGTGTAGTGCAGGGGTCCTCAAACTATGGCCCGCGGGCCACATGTGGCCCGCAGAAAACATTTATCCAGCCCGCCGGGTGTTTATTTATCCTGCAATAGAGGGTCTCCTCTGTGGATTCCACCAAGGGCTCCTGGGAGGGCTGCGCAGGCGAGGGCTGTCTGGAAGAGCCCTGCTTGGAATTTGTTCATAGGTTTTTTAAAAAACTATAGTCCGGCCCTCCAATGGTCTGAGGGACAGTGAACTGGCCCCCTGTTTAAAAAGTTTGAGGACCCCTGGTGTAGTGGTTAGAGTTTCAGAGTAGGGTCTGGGAGACCTGGGCTTAAATCACCAGCCTGCCGTGGAAGCTAGGTAATGTTGGGCCAGTCACATACCTGCAGCCTAACCTATCTCATAGGCTGATGTGAGGATAAAATGGAAGTTATTAGGAGAATGATGTAAGCTGCTTTGGTCCTCACTGTGGAGAAATGCAGGATATAAATGAAGTAAATAAATAATAAATATAACTGAACTTAGGCAGAGAAAAGGTTGGTGAATGGCTAGGAATGGGAGGATGAAGCAGGAGAGGATATGGGGGTTGCCAGGAGGAGGGAATGGGGAAATAATGTAGGGGAGAGGAATACAGGGGAAAGTGATGCTCTCCCTCAAGTTCTTGGGGGTTCCCTACCATGCAAGTGGGCCTGGCTCAGTGGCCAGCACCTCACAACTGGGACATAGTTTTCCTAGACAGGGGTTGCTGGGGTGGGGAAGGGACAGCTGAAGAGAGAGAGAGAGCTAAAGGTAGGTTTGCTGTCTGGTGGGAAGGAAAGGAGGAAGCGGGAAAAGGGGAGAGGCTATGGGGGCTTTTAGGAACTGGAAATAGGAAATACTGGGGGAGGTTCCCGCTTGTGGCCTCTGTTTCTCAGGACCGGTCCCTGTTTTCGGGGATCTCTCCCCGTTAATGCACAGTTCTTGTTTCGTATCTGAAGATTTGTGATTTGTAAAAAAAAAACCTTTTAAAAATAAGGTCAGAAGTACTTGTTTTCTTTCCACCTCTGCCATCCCATAATGGCCTGGATCAGGAACACGCTTGGCTTAACCCAAAGGTGGAGCACCGTGGTCAGACATGGTGACCTTATGTGCCTAGAGGAAAGGGACAGGCGCCACCATATGAAGCTGAGAATCCTTTGCTGATGCCACCTTTTTTTAAAATGTAGTAATCCTTTTGTTCTTGTGAACTGTCCTTTCCCCTTCCTCATGAATGTTCTTTCCCTTCCATTTCTAGGGCTGCCAAGTGGGGGCGGGTGGCGGGTAAACCCTCGCTTCGGAGGCCCGATTTCTGCTGCCGCGGAATCGGGCCCCGGGGGGAACTCCACCCCCCGAAGCGCAGCATGGCTGCATCACCGGAGGTGACGCAACCACGTCGATCACGTTGGGGGCGTGGCCCCAATCGTCAGAGGCCTCCGACGATCGGGGCCACGTCCTCAATGTGATCGACGTCGCGCTTCACTTCCGGGGACGTGCTGGCGGCGGCGCGCGCACGCACGCATGCATGCATCAACAGAGAGCTCCCGGAGCCCGGCGAGGCTCCCCCGCCGGTAGGAAAAATCAACTTGGCAACCCCATCCATTTCCCATTGATCCCCCCCCTTTATTCTTCCTCAGGGCAGTGCCCGGGAACATACATGTGAAGAAAGTCATGCACTGTATAAAATAAAAGATCACCTAGCCAATTATTCTTCACATGAAAAGCATCATTAAAACGTACGCTCAGACGATTCATGCTGCCCCTCCACTGTGGCTTCCTGGGGGAAGTGTGGAATCTGGGTCTGCATCACAATTGCAGTTATATCCACGGCCATTATACAAAGTCCAGTTTTGTGTTTCTAAATATATACCTCCAGTGCTTGTTTGTGTGGGAAAAAAACGAATAATAAAAGAGTCGGGGAATCAATCCTTTTTGGTCCCGTGGGCACCAAACGAGGCAGGAGTTGAGCTATCCAAACACATCCTGAAATGATGTGGAACTAGGTTAATGTGGTGGGTTGCCAGCCCCCAGGTGGCACCTGGAGATCTCCCACTATTGCAGTTGATCTCCAGACAAGCGGGATCAGTTCTCCTGGGGGAAATAGCTGCTTTGGAGGGCGGGCTCTGTGGCTGAGGACCCACCCCAGGCTCCACCCACAACATCTCCAGGTATTTTCCAAACCAGAGCTGGTAACCCTGCATGATGTGCCTTATTAAATTGCTGAAAAGACTACTCCTTTTTTGCACCCCTTACCAGAAAACAGTATTTATCAAGGAACGTGAAGTCACTAGAGGAAAGGATCTGGAATTTCCCCCCCTCTGTACTATGTTCTGGTTTTATTTATTTGCTAGTGCTATACAAAATTGTTTCTGAATACCAAAGGAAGTTGGTGGAAAGTTTTATGCAAAACCACTGAATTAATACATAGGCAAGGGGATAAGACGATTAGGCCAGGGGTCCCCAACCTTTTTGAGCCTGTGGGCACCTCTGAAATTCTGATGTTGTGTGGTAGGTGCAGCAATAAAATGGCTGCTACAAAATGACTGCTGCAGGAGGCGGAGGCAGCCACCAAATGGATGCCGTGGCTTCCTTTCAGTCACACCATGAAGATTCTTGTGCTCTAGTGGCAGCTGCCACCAGAGCACAAGTAACATTTCGAAAAATCTGCTCCATCGATCAGAAGCGTCACTGCAGAAATGCACTGCTGGGCCCTGCACACTTTCTAAGCACATTTGGTGGGCACAAGGAAAGGGGTCATGCTCATTGGCACCACATTAGGGACCCCCGGATTAAACTGTCCCTCTTTTCGTTTGTTCCAAGTGCTCACAGAACCCATGGTTCTTGGTCCTTTCTTGGAAGCAACAAGTGGACTGTGTGGATTGTGCACACAGAGGGTGGCCACTTGTTCCATTGGCAGGTTGTATGAGAGGCAGAAGTTCAACACACATAGCTATTCCAGAGACTTCACCTGCAGAGACTGAAGTTCTTCCAGAAAAAAAGTGGTTGACTGAATGAATACCCATATGCTGCATGCCCTACATCTCTCTCTCTCTCTCTCTCTCTCTCTCTCTCTCTCTCTCTCTGTGTGTGTGTGTGTGTGTGTGTGTAAAGGGCTGTCAAGTCACAGCTGACTTATGGTGACCACCAGCAAGGGGCTTTCAAGGCAAGGAAGAAGCAGAGGTGGTTTGCCATGGCCTTCCTCTGCAGAGCCTTCCTTAGTGGTCTCCCTTCCAAGTGCTGACCCTGCTTAGCTCCCATCCTAGTACCAACCCTGCTTAGCTGAGACTTACTATGACCCCAGCCAGGGGCTTTCAAGGCAAGTGAGAAGCAGAGGTGGTGTGCCGATGCCTTCCACTGCAGAGTCTTCCTTTCTTCTTTCTTCTTTCAATTTATTGATCGCTCAATCCTTGCAGAACTGCTCTGAGTGATTTACAGTTACTCATTTCACAAGGGACTAACAATGCTTTATAGGAGTAAGGGAGGACAACACATATAATCTTTACATAGCACACGTTTTGCAGCCGATGGGGATTTGTTCAGTTGCAACTCAGACGTGATCCGGATGGCATTTTTCCCACTCGGCTTGGCTTGGCTGGATGACGTCAGCCTCTCCAGGACTCTTCGGGTCACAGCTCCATACTGCCACCGCTTGGCCGGAACGGCCCATTACAGGCTTCTTGATGCCGAAGAGATCTTGTAGGCTTTCGATCTTGCGAGCCGAACCTTCTGTTCGCCGGCTAACACCTCCCCCACGGGGGGGGGGTTGGTGTGCCCACTCTCTCTAACGAGTGGTACCCATTTTATCTACTCGCCGAAGCTTTCGAACTGGGGTGGACGGCGAGCTGGGGACAAGGCTGGTAGCTCACACCAGCGCAGGGCTAGAACTGACAGCAGTCCTGTTCAGCTCAGATGTTACTTGTAACCAGAGGATAAATCCCCTGTGCCACCGCTCCCCTTGGTGGTCTCCCTTCCAAGCACAGCTTCCGAGAGCTGATGAGATCAGGTTGTACCATGCCGCCTTTTTTCCTGTATGCCTGTGTCGTTCCATTCAAAGGATCTGGGTTCCAGACAAGGATCCAGTGGTCTGGTGTGCCATAACCTCTGAAGATGAAAGAGGAAGGATCCTTCCAAAGCTAGGCGTGACTCACGATTAAGAGTTCAGTCAAGTCCTCAAGAAGACATCCGGGCCAGAAGAAGTTCGTATTAAAAGTCAGTCCTAACACTGGGAGTGATCTCCGGTTATTTACTTATTTATTTGAAACATTTATCAGCTGTCTTTCTACCTTACAGAAATCAAGGTGGCTTACAACATAAATAGAAATAAAAACATAGACATCCATAAAAACACGTAACTCCCCTCCCAAATTAAAATTACAATTTGCAAGAAATAGAAAAAACCCCAAAGCAATCAACTGCCATCGTGAATAAAATCAGCTTCACCTGCTTTCTAAAGAGCAAATTTTAGGGGGCCAGGTGCACCTCCCAGGGGAGGTTGTTCCATAAGCGTAGGGCTGCGGATGAAAAAGCCCTCTCCTGTAAGTTATCAGACCACTGTCCTTGGTCGATGGGACAGTCAGGAAGGGCCTCTCCCTGTGATCTTAATTCCCAGACAGGCGCATATGGGAGACGACAGTCCTTCAAATCTCCCGGTCTCAAGCCACGTAGGGTTTAGAAAGACAAAAACAACACTTGGATGGAACCAACACAAGGTGTAGATAGGAACTCTCGGTCTGGGGCAAGTGATGCACTGTATTCTTGGTGCTTGGGGGGGGCAACAGTGGGAGGGGTTCTAGTGTCCTGGCCCCACTGGTATTTTTGGCCACTGTGTGAGGAAGAAGAGATTGGATTTACACCCCGCCCTTCACTACCCAAAGGAGTCTCAGAGCGGCTTACAAACTCCTTTCCCTTCCCCTCCCCACAACAGACACCCTGTGAGGTAGGTGGGGCTGAGAGAGCTCTTGACAGAAACGGCTCTTTTTCAAGAACAGCTCTGACAGAACTACGGCTTGCCCAAGGTCATCCAGCCAGGTGCAAGTGGAGGAGTGGGGAATCAAACCCGGTTCTCCTAGATTAGAGTCCGCGCACTTAACCACCACACCAAACTGGCTCTCACTGTTGGACTGGATGGGCCATTGGCCTGATCCAGCATTGGCTTCTCTTATGTTCTCATGCTCTTAACATACAAATGAAACTTCCGTGCGACTTCTATGCATTGTTCTGGAGTCAGTCTGACTGCGTTCAGTGGGGCTCGCTTCTAGGTAAATTGGCATAGGACTGGAGCGCATGTTTGGACTAAACTGACTGCTGCTAACTGCTTTAGCGCAACTGATCAGAAGGGGGAGGGGATGGGGCATGTTAGGGGAGGCACGGAGGAATGGCCAGCTCAATGCTGATCCTATGCTGCTTCAACACAAGGCCTTCCCCGGCATTGTATAGTTATGGATCCGCAGGCAACTACGCTCATGCTGAAGTCCATGGCGCCCCACCCCGACCTTCTGCCAAGGCCATGCAGCAGCAGTGGAGGACAGGATCCCAACTTGCCACCCTTCACAACACAGCCGCAGGACACAAACCCCCTCCAGGTTGTCTATAACTCAGACAATGGGCTGTGCAGCATGGGTCCTTACTACACACACAAGCGGGAACTCTGGTGATACGGACCTGAGAAAAGGGCACTCTTCCCAGAAGGGGAGAATTTTGCAGAAATTCACCAACAAATGTTGGGGAAATTTATTGCTGGCACTGGTCTTCTCAGAATCCTTACAGGCAGAGGTGTGGCTTCAGTGCTGCATGACTGTGCCCTGCAGAACCAAGTTTATAGCATGTGCTACCAATCACAGCTGGCCCCACCTACCATATATTGGAGTCGTGGTAGATAACTCACTGAAGATGTTGGCTCAGTGTGCGACTGCAATAACAAAGGCAAATGCTATGCTGGGGATTATTAGGAAGGGGATTGAAAACAAATCAGCCAGTATCGTAATGCCCCTGTATACATCTATGGTACAGCCTTATTGGGAATACTGTGTAAAGGTAAAGGTTCCCTTGCTCGAAAGCCAGTCGAATCCGACTCTAGGGTAGCGGTGCCCATCTCCGTTTCAAAGCCGAAGAGCCAGCGCTGTCCGAAGACGTTTCCGTGGTCCTGTGGCCAGCATGACTAAACACCAAGGCGCACAAAACGCTGTTACCTTTCCACCGAAGTGGTACCTATTTATCTACTTGCAATTTCTTGCTTTCGAACTGCTAGGTTGGCAGGAGCTGGAACTAGAGACGGGAGCTCACCTCATCTTGCGGCACCCGGGTCTCGAACTGCTGAACTACTGACCTTCCACAGCCTGCAGTTCAGCGTCTTAACCACTTGAGCCATCGCAGCTCCTTGAATACTGAACCTCAAAAAAGAAGAAGAAGATAGCATTGGGAAATGGTGTAGAAAAGGGCAACTAAAATAATTAAGGGCATGGTCCACCTTCCCCATGAAGAAAGGTTAACGAGGTTAGGGCTTGGAGAAATGGTGACTGAGGGGGTGACATGACAGAGGTTTACAAAATTATGCATGGGACAGAGAAGACAGAAAGAAGTACTTTTTCCCCAATACAAGAGCTTGTGGCCACTCAATGAAATTAATGAGCAGTAGGCTTAGAACAGATAAAAGGAAGTATTTCACCCAAGGAGTAATCAACACGTGGAATTCACTGCCACAGGAAGTGGTGGCAGCTTCAAGAATAGACAGCTTCATGAGAGGATTGGATAAACATATGGAGCAGAGGTCCATCAGTGGCTATTAGCCCCAAGGTTTAGATAGGAACTCTCAGTCTGGGGCAAGGGATGCTCTGTATTCTTGGTGCTTGGGGGGTAACAGTGGGAGGGCTTCTGGAGTTCTGGCCCTGCTGGTGGACCTCCTGAGGGCACCCGTGTTTTCGCCACTGTTTGACATGGAGTGTTGGACTGTATGGGCCATTGTCCTGATCCAACAGGGCTTCTCTTGTGTTCATATTGCACCACTTAATTTTCTTTCTTTCTTTTGCAGATCAGGTAGGGAGGGGTGGGTTTCCCAAATCAAGTGTATGTAGATAGTTCTGCTGGTTACACTTAAGTATAGGATAACAGGACTAATTAGCTGATGAATTAGGTTCCCTGTGTGATAGTAGGGGCACTGCAATGAATTAGAAGTCTGTCACAAAATAGGATATCAATTACTTGCCAGCAGAGGGCATTTAACAGAAAAGCAGGGTGAAAACTATTGAAGCAGTTTCTATAAGGAGACAATGATCAATGGTCTTTGTAATAGGGTTAGTTAATTTAGTATGACGGTGGGGCTGAATGGCTTAGTTAATAGCAATTTTAAAAAGATGTACTGTGTATTTGTAACAGTTTATCTGGTTCCATTTGAATGATTCCACCAACCTGTCCTTTAAATGAAGAAAACAGAAACCACCAGAGAGGTGGGAAGGTAGAGTAGATGTGAGATGGTGGAAGGGTAGAATACATACGGTGCTAATGGAGGTGTCAGCAAGCACAGCACCACTGATACATGGAGGAGTGGGTAATTTCATGTCACCTTCACTGCAGCCCCTGAGGATCTTCCAATTTAGGGATGCCACCCTCCAGGTGGGGCCTGTGGATTCCCCGGAATTATAGCTTATCTCCAGACTACACAGATCAGTTCCCCTGGAAACAATGGATGCTTTGGAAGGTGGACTCTGGCACTGTACCACACTGAAGTCCCTGGTCTCCCCTGGCTCCATCCCCAAATCTCCAGGAGCTCCCCAATCTGGCGCTGGCAACCCTACCCCCCTCAAGAGCCACTTTGGTGTACTGGTTAGGAGCGTGGACTCTAATCTGGGAGAACCAGGTTTGATTCCCCACTCCTTCACATGCAGCTGCTGGTGTGTTCATGGGTTAGTCATAAGTTCTCTCATAGCTGTTCTCTCAAGAGCAGTTCTCTCAGAGCAGTTCTCTCAGCCCCACCTACCTCACGGGGTGTCTGTTGTGGGGAGGGGAAGGGAAAGGAGATTGAAAGCCACTCTGAGACTCCTTCGGGTAGTGAAGGGCTGGATATAAATCCAATCTCCTTCTTCTTCTCCTCCTGGTGGCCAGGGAAGACCTGTCAACTCTAACCTCAGGAATCATTCTAACTCTAACTTGTTTTAACTACATTCACCTGTGGTTGTAGACTCCTTGGGAGTATCCCTAAGTTGTTCCAACCTAACAGTGCCAGTTAGCTAAGCGTGTCCTTTTTTTAAAAAAAAAATAACAATTTTTTATTTAGGATATAAACATACATGATCAACAATTTACAATTTCTGTATTCTCCCCGTTACACCCTAACCCACCTCCTCCCCCCCTTTATATATGGCTTCCCACAGTGCTTCAACCTCCTGCAAATTCACTTCTTCACTCTTCTTCCATTATACTTATTCTTATATTCCACTAGGTAACTTTTCTTTTTAAAGCATTAATTTCTTTATCCATCTTAGTTCTTTAAAAAGCTCTAAAAGAAAATTCTATGTTTAATAATTATTAAAACAAAATAAAGTATCCTTTACTTCCTAATATTTTTCTAAATATTCTTTAAAATCACTCCAGTCATTATAAAAGTCTTCTGCTTCCATATTATTCAATTTTCTTGTCATTTTGTCCGTCTCTACTGCAAACAGCAGCTTCTTAATCCAGTCTTCCATTCTTGGTTCTTCTTCTTGTTTCCAATATTGAGCGTATATCAGTCTAGCTGTTGTCACCATGTCAGTTAGCTAAGCGTGTCCTGATTAGCTAATGGGTACATTGGAGCTGCGGTGGCTCAAGTGGTTAAGACACTGAACTGCAGGCTGTGGAAGGTCAGTAGTTCAGCGGTTCAAGACCCGGGTGCCGCAAGACAGGGTGAGCTCCTGTCTCTAGTTCCAGCTCCTGCCAACCTAGCAGTTCGAAAGCAAGAAATTGCAAGTAGCTAAATAGGGACCACTTCGGTGGGAAGGTAACAGCGTTCCATGCGCCTTGGTGTTTAGTCATGCCGGCCACATGACCACGGAAACGTCTTCGGACAGCGCTGGCTCTTCGGCTTTGAAACGGAGATGAGCACCGCAACCCTAGAGTCGGATTCGACTGGCTTTCGAGCAAGGGAACCTTTACGTTTACCTTTTACATTGGCTGAGGCAAGGACATCTGAAAACATGCCTCACTCCAAGAGCAGAGTGACTATCAACAGACACTATCAACAGGTGAGGCTACTGGCTACGTCTTCTATCCCCCCCTTTTTTTCACCCCCCCCCCCCGGACTTTCTCTCTCAAGCCTGCAAGCAAGAACCATGCAACGGACCTGCATCTGATGAGCTAGCCAGCAAGTTTTTCATGGATAGTAAGATAGCTTTTAGCCAGATGTAGTTCAGTATTATTCTTTCTTTTATTATTTGCCATTGCTTGTGCCTTGAGAGTGGCTCCTGCCCAGGATACACTCTTTGCAACTTGAGCAGTTTACTAAAACATTGACTGATAGTTTTAACAGAATTTTAATGTATTTTTGTATGTGCTGTTAGCCACCCTGAGCTTGCCGAATGGCGGGGAGGGCGGGATATAAATGTAAATATAAATAAATAAATAAAACTGGAATATTTTCCTACCTTCTCCTGAGTTACTTACTGAGGGTGTGCAGATAACCTCAGAGGAGAACCTGGGAAGCTGAAAGGCTCTGGGAAAAGGTCTAGAACCCGGGAGGCTCCTGGCCGGCCCAGATGGCTGTGTGGTTTCCGTGCCTGGGAGCAGGAGGAGGGCTCTCTAGGACCCTACGGGTGGTAACTTCCGAGGGATCTTGCAGTTCCTTAGTAGCTCTTCATTGCTGTATGGGCGTAGAGCCTTTTGAAATCATTCAGACGAAACTGCCCAGAGCCATACTTGTGGTCCCCCACTGCGTTCATAATGCAGTTTTATGTTTAGAAGTGGGTCTAATTTCTCTGGAAGCTCATGCACAGGATCAATACACAGGCTGAAACTTGTCTCCTCTCCTGTGAGCCTTGCACCTTTAACCCGAATAGACACATCTCAGTCAAAATGGGAAAGGTCTGTTCCAGAGGAATTATAGTGCTTTAGATATTCTCCTAGTTTTGTATTTAATATATCTACTTAATATGTCTACTTGTGGAGACCATGTAAGGCTTTCAAGGCACGGGATGATTGCCATTGTTTGCCTCTGAGTGGTGAGCAATGCTCCCTCTAAGCTGTGGAGACTTGTGAGCAAAAAATTCTACTTTGTGAGCTACTGGCGTTAAAGTTGTGAGCGAGCGAGTTGGCTGCTGCATAAATCAGCTTGCTCTGGAGCCCTCCTTCCCGAGCTAAGACAAAAAATTTGTGAGCCGGAGGCTAAAAAACTGTGAGCCGGCTCACACTAACTGAGCTTAGAGGGAACACTGGTAGTGACCCTGGTATTCCTTGGTGAACACCCATCCAAACACTGACTGGGGCCAACCCTGCGTAGCTTCCAAGATTTGAGAAGATCAGGTTAGTCTGGGCTATCCAGGTCAGGGGAGTAGCTTGCTTTGGGGTTATTCCAAAAATAAATCTGAAATTAAGCAAAGGATTTGGGACATCACACTTCAGGCTTTTGCCAATTGCCCGGTAACCCTGGTGTGGATGCTCCTGTTCTACAGAGTCCTGCTAAACAGTAACGTCAATCATGTTGCCATCGGTGTCTGTCTTGTGTGTTTTTGTTTTCGTACGCGTTTGCATACTGATCTTCAGGGCTATTTTTGGGCAGGAACGCACAGGAACGGAGTTCCGGCTGGCTCCCAAGCTGGCCACACCCAGCAGGAACTCATTAGCATAATAGGCCACACCCAACAGCAGAAACGCATTAGGATCGGCTACATTAGGGGTGTGTGGCCTAACATGCAAAGGAGTTCCTGCTACAAAAAAAGGCCCTGGGTTTTGACAACAAACAAGGTAAAACAGAATAAGAAGCAAAAGGTGGGTGTGGCTGGATAACCACACTTCTGGTTCCTGCTGGGCTTTTTCTACAAAAAGAGCCCTGGATCTTACTCAAAAGTAAGCCCCTGAAGGTGGATGCTTCTCACAGAGCCAAAGGAGAAGGCCAGATTATTTGAAATTGAACTTACTTCTAAACACTTATGTCTGCATTTGTGCTTTGATATCTACAGCATTAGGATTACTCAGCATCCGACTTTGTATTCTGTAACTGTGTGAAAGGGGAACAGTGCAAAGGTTTGCTGTGTGTGCTCTGTGTGTCGCTTATGCTGCACAAAAGAGTGTCTGTATAAGTGCAAAACAGGAAAACCACAATAATAGAAACACTGCATGTCTTAAAGTCACAATTTTCTCCCCCTGTTGGTCTGTAATGAGGTGTTTACTTAAGGGGATATAAGCAGGGCTATTTTTGGGCAGGAACGCACAGGAATGGAGTTCCGGCTGGCTCCTGAGTTGGCCACACCCAGCAGGAACTCATTAGCATAATAGGCCACACCCAACAGCAAACACTCATTAGGATTGGCTACATTAGGGGTGTGTGGCCTAACATGCAAAGGAGTCCCTGCTAAAAAAATAAAGCCCTGGGTTTTGACAACAAAGTAAACAGAATAAGAAGCAAAAGGTGGGTGTGGCTGGATGACCACACTTCTGGTAACATGGGTATGTGTGGCCTAATATGCCAATGAGCTGTGCTATCAGGGGTGTGGCCTAATATGCTAATGCATTTCTGGTGTTGGGTGTGGCCTATTATGCTAATGAGTTAGAACATAAGAACATAAGAGACGCCAGTGTTGGATCAGGCCAAAGGCCCATCCAGTCCAACACTCTGTGTCACACAGTGGCCAGAAATACCAGGTGCCATCAGGAGGTCCACCAGTGGGGCCAGGACATTAGAAGCCCTCCCACTGTTGACCCCCCCAAGCACCAAGAAGACAGAGCATGATGGACCTCTGCTCCATATGCTTATCTCATTCCCTTTTGAAGCCGTCCATGCCTGTAGCCGCCACCACTTCCTATGGCAGTGAATTCCAAGTGTTAATCACTCTTTGGGTGAAGAAGTACTTCCTTTTATCCGTTCTAACCCGACCGCTCTGCAGTTTCATGGAGTGCCCACGGGTTCTTGTATTGTGAGAAAGGGAGAAAAGTACCTCTTTCTCTAACTGCTCTTTCCCATGCATAATCTTATAAACCTCGATCATGTCACCCCTCAGTCGTCGTTTCTCCAAGCTAAAGAGCCCTAAGCGCCTTAACCGTTCCTCATAGGGAAAGTGTTCCAACCCTTTTATCATTCGAGTTGCCCTTTTCTGCACTTTTTCCAAAGCTATAATATCCTTTTTAAGGTGTGGTGACCAGAACTGCACACAGTATTCCAAATGAGGTCGCACCATTGATTTATATAGCGGCATTATGATATTGGCTGATCTGTTTACAATACCCTTCCTAATAATCCCCAGCATAGGTCTCTGGGCGGTTTACATTTTTGGGTGCTAATCACATATTAAGTCCTAACTAGGGCCACATCAATTCCATGGAAGGGGCTGCCTACCGGCACCCGGGTGGAGGCTGATGTCTTTCTTCGGCTCGGCTCCTTTTTTTCCCGGTTGCGAGATGTTTCTGGCGCTTAGGCAGACAGGCGGATGGTCCACAGGCGACGTCCTCCTTCGGCCCGACTACGTCCTTCTGGCTCCGCGCGCCTTGGATGACGTCACTGCGCCTCCGCCCTCTGCCGACAACAGCCGCCTTGCTCTTTCTGCCACTGGCCACCAGGGATCAGTCCCCCTCCGGCTCTGCTGCTGCCGCTTGCCATCTTCAGCACCATGCCGCCGCCGCCTCCGATCCTCTGCTGCTGCCACTGTTCTACTGCAGCCACCGTCGCCGTCATCGCCGTTGCTCTCCACACACCTCTGCGGGGAGGAGGGTGCCCCCCACCCTTCTAAGGGTGGGTTTCCATTTATCTACTCGCCGTTAGTTAACTCGGCTTTCGACCCGCTGGGTGGGCAGGAGCTAGGACAAGGGTCGAGAGCTCACCTCGACCGCAGTGGGGCTCGAACAGATGCTCGAGTGTTGTTGTTAATGCAGGCGTTATACTGCCTGCACCACCACGCCACTGGTCCCCCCCCCCTTTGTATTTTACAAGCTGCCTCTGTGTAAATTTGTGTCCGGCCCCCAGTGCCTGAACCAGGAGGCAAACTTCCCCAACACCCCACTACATTCGAAGGGTTTTGTTTCCAAAAGAGCATGCACAGAAGGGAGGCTTGGGGATATATGGGGCTAACAGCCTTGTCTTTTTGGATAGCCTCGCTTTTTTGGATAGCCCTGAATCCCTGGCTTACTGGGACCATACGGCAATGACACAGACAATGAGCCCCGACGAGAAAGCTTAGCACAGTCTTCTCCCGCCTTCGGTATCGACAAGGATGCTGTAGCCAGACTCCCAAAATGAAAGGCTCAATGCCCCAGCGTATAAGGTGTGATTAAAATTGATTTACTTGGCAAAGCAAAACTTATTACCTATCAAGGTGCAAATTATTTGTTCAGAGCAATCCATTTAAAAGATAATGTAAACGGGGAAGGGAGACTTGACTGCAGCCGGGCACCGGCTGGTGGAAAACAACTGAGACCAGGCCTGGAGCCAGAAGAATTTTAGGGGAAGGTGCAAATGAGTACAGTCCTGGTGACCACATCATAACTTATTTACTTTATTATGAGCGCGATCACACGCACAATCAGCCGCGCCATAGGCACAAATGCCGGGTGGATTTAAAGGGTGTGATCAGACGCAAACATCTGGGAAGTGCCCCGCACCCGTCAGCAACCCGTTTTACTCCACTGCAGAACCAGAGTAAAAAGACACTAGGGAAAGTCCAGTAGTAAATGGGTCACTACAAGCCATGGACGGACTTTCCCCCGTGTGATCGCTCCAGTGCGCTCCCATGGCGTTGGGATGGTCTGATCAGGCCATCTTGACTCCATGCCATTGTCCCCCCCAACCGGTCTCAGTATACACATCATTGCACACTGCATAGGGAGCACTCAGTGCGGAGATGTGAATCATTGAAGCGCACCAGAAACACATGGCAACCCCCCCCAAAAAAAACCGATTCACCTGCAGTTGCGTCTGATCACACAATGGCGGGCTGCCCCCACAGCTTCCAAGGACTGTGTCATCGCACAACAACTTCTTCTCCTCCTCCTCCTCCTCCCCCTCCCCCTCCTCCTCCTCTTCTACTCAGGGGTCATTTTGTAGAAAAAGAGGTACAGGAGCTCATTAGCATAACTCATTAGCATAACTCATTTGCATATGCCACACACCCCGACATCACCGGAAGTGTGTCAGAAGGCAACACCCACCGCTCAGGCTCCACTGGACTGTTTTGGATTGCTAGCTATTGGGGGGGGGGGGACATGCAGATCTGTCCTCACAGAGGAGGGAGAGCTTGTACCTGAATAAAACTTGGTCTTACAGGTGCCACTGGACTGTTTTGGACCCAGGGGTCGGGGGGAGCTCTGCAACTTACCTGGCCGCTTCTTGTTCTGACTGAGGGCTGCTGGGAGCAGGGGGTGGAGCTTGTTGCATGTGCCCGCCCCCTGGGCTCTTTATTGCCGGAGCTCCACTCCTGTGCGCTCCTGCAGGAAATGACCCCTGTGTCAGACTGGCAGTGCCTCTCCAGGGGCCTTTCACATCATATCACCTATTGCCTGGTCCTTTTAGCTGGAGATTCCAAGGATTGAACCTGGGACCTCCTGTATGCCAAGTGGTGCTTTACCACTGAGCCACAGCCCTTCCCCATCCTGCTCAAAGTTTAGTAAACAACTTGGTGGATTGCAGGGTTGGGGACTGCAAAAAGAATATGGAAGTTGACTAGAACCATACAGGGCAGTGTTACAGCCCGGTATTCTACAGCCCTGGTTCTGCAGCCCTGGTTAAAGAACACACTGCGGCAAGCCCTGGTTCCTCATACCTAGTTAAGGATCATGTCCTTTCTCCCAGCAAGAACTCTATTAGTAAAAGGAAGATCAGGCTGGCACCACTGTGCACTTGCAGACCATCACCTGCTTTACGTTTCTCCTTCACGAGGAGCTGTCCTGTGTGGACAGATGTGAGGAGGGAAGGCAGACTGCTGCCTCCTACCGCCAGCCAGAAGAGCAAAGGCTGCTGGGAGGATGGATCCCCTCTTTCCCAACGGGACCATACCTCAGAACTGCCCCAGGCACCATTATGGTATCACGGATTGGGTGTCGGGGATCTGTCCTGGGACAGAGAGATCTGGAGACTGGTTCACTGGGCCTTGTTAAACTACTGGTGTGCACTTTGTGCGGGGCTGCCCTTGCAGGCTGTCTGGAAACTCCACTTGCTCAGAGCACTGCTTGGTAGGTGCGTGCAGGAGGAAATTTTATTCATTTAACTGTGTCTTATTTATTTAATGCATTTATACCCCACCTTTCTCCCCGATGGGGACCCGAGGCAGCTTGCATCATTCTCCTCTCCTCCATTTTATCCTCACAATGAACCTGTGAGGCAGGTTAGGCCAAGGAAGTGTGACTGGCCCAAGGTCACCCAGTGAGATTCCATAGCATGTGTGAGGATTCGAATCTGGGTCTCTCAGATACTGGTCTGACACTCTTAACATCACACTGGCTCTCTTTCTCCAGCATTCCAGCAATTTCAAGAGCTACCCATTTATTTCTAGTCTCTTAAATCATACACTATCAGTTTGGTGTTGTGGTTAGGAGTGCAGACTCTAATCTGGGAGAACTGATTTTGGTTCCCCATATCTTCACATGCAGCTGCTGGTGTGACCTTGGATGAGTCACAGTTCCCTCAGAGCTGTTCTCTCACAAGCAGTTCTCTCAGCCCCACCTACCGCACAGGGTGTCTGTTGTTGGGAGGGGAAGGAGATTGTAAGCCGCTCTGAGACTCCGAAAGAAGGACGGGGTATAAATCCAATCTCCTCCTCCTCCTCTTCTTCTTCCAGAGACCAGAGTACGGCCCCGGTCATACAGGCCGGAAAATGCGGGGGGGGGAGCATGGCTAATTGCCCCAGAGGAAAATAACGTGCGGCAGCCCGATCAGAAATCCTTTGGAGGTCCCGTTGGCAGGCGTCAGGTGCAGATCAGACGGCTAGTCCACAGTGCGGCAAAGAAGCAGCACGGCGCATTCAAACCGGCACTTGTGCCACGCGGCTCCTGTGGCAAACGCCGCTTCCTGTTTGTGCGCATGCTCCGTTGGGTGCTTGTGCGCATCCTGTGGAGACTTGGGGAAAAAAACCCTTTCTTTGCGACGGGACATGGGTGAGCGCCGGAAACGCGATCAGACGCCTGCCCTTGCCCCACGGTGTCCGGAAACCAGTACCTCGCAGGTACTAGTTTTCAACTCCGCACCTTCGGCGGGGAGCCACGGGTTCGCCACGGGAGCACTGCGCTTCCTAGATGTTGAGGTGAGATTGCGCCCGGAAAATCCGCGGGACTCCCGTGCCTCTCCCGTGGCAACTTTGCCGTGTGACCGGGGCCAATGACAGCATTCACTCTCATACATTCCTTCCCTCTTGCTGAAATCTGCTATCCTGGCCTGGCTCCCAGTTCTTTCACAAACAGACTAACATCTATTAAGTGTGGGACATCAGTTGTCATCCCAACATTACATAGCTCGTCCTAAATGGATGCTTTAGTGTCCTCACTCCAACTGTCTTTTGGGAAACAGGGAAAGCTTGCAAGGCTTGAATGCTCACTTTTCATCACTGCATTTTAACAAAGGCTTTTAATGATGTCTTTCAACCAGAAGGCCTCCACTGACAGGTTAAATGTTGGCTTTTACTCTTGATGATCTTTATGGGATTGCATTAATCATGCTGACTTTGGTATTTGTTTCATATTGGTGGTTTTCGTGGGGATTTTAGTTAGGGATGCCAGATCTGTGTTGGGAAATTCCTGGCGATTTGGGGGCAAAGACTTGTGGAGGGTGGGGTTTAGAGGGAGGGACCTCATCTGGGTACAATGCCACAAAGTCCCCCCCCCCCTCTGAAGCAGCCGTTTTCTCCAGGTAGTGTTGCCAGGTCTTACCCGGCCGCTGGCGGGGGGGAGGGTGTCCAGTCTTGCTCCAGGAGTCTTCTGGTGTGCACACTGCGGTGACGCCTGGCACGTCGAGCAGGACACTCTAGCATTTGGGCAAAAAAACCCTCTATGGTCACCATAGAGTTTTTGCCCAAATGCTAGAGTGTTGCCCATGCGACGTGCCTGGCACAATGATGTCACCTCCAGGTGACATCACCGTGCCTGGCATGTCGGACAGGATGGGGCTCTTTGGGGGCAGGGCTTTCCCACTGGCCAGCTGGCCAGCAGCAGATTGGGCCCCCGAAATCGGGGAAAACCGCACCTCCACTGGGGGGCTGGCAACTCTGTCTCTAGGGGAACTGATCTTTGTCTGGAGATCAGTTATATTTCCAGGGGATCTCCAGGCGCCACCTGGAGGCTGACAACCTTAGAAGTGTTTAGTAAACTGCACTGAATATTTTTAAGCATAAAGTAAAGGTAAAGGTTCCCTTGCTCGAAAGCCAGTCGAGTTAGACTCTAGGGTTGCGGTGCTCATCTCCGTTTCAAAGCCGAAGAGCCAGCGCTGTCCGAAGACGTTTCCGTGGTCATGTGGCCGGCATGACTAAACACTGAGGCGCACGGAACGCTGTTACCTTCCCACGGAAGAGGTAGCTATTTATCTACTTGCAATTTCTTGCTTTCGAACTGCTAGGTTGGCAGGAGCTGGGGCCAGAGACGGGAGCTCACTCCGTCATGTGGCACACTCGGGTCTCGAACTGCTGAACTACCGACCTTCCACAGCCTGCAGTTCAGCGTCTTAACCACTTGAGCCACCACAGCTCCTTTAAGCATAAAAGCAGTCCAGAAAATCACCAAATAAATACACAGAAGGGCATCTATATATTATACACCTGTTATAATTAACAAAAGCTACTTGCCTACCTTTTAAAAATGTAACACATGAAATATGTATCTGAATTGCTCAGATGACTACGGCCCAGGCTGGACATAAAAGAAATGAATAAAAATATAAGGGGCAGCTTCAGTTTTCAATAAAGGAGTAATTAAAACAGGGTTTCAGAACAGAGAAAACAAGGTTACTCCCCCCCCCCCAACTTCAGACCAGGCCAAAAAGGAAGCAATTGTGTTAATAGGAACACGCACAAAAGATTAAGGATGCGCGGTTGCTAAAGAAACCTTGACAATCAGTATGCAAATGCAAGTTGAAAGGGCCCCGTATGATGAAACAGAATTAAAACATGAGATCAAAGTTGAGGATGACATAAATGATTGAAACATTAACTGAACAAATCCTGGGTGGAGAAAAAGAAGAAAACATTTGTGCGGTGCTGAATTTCTAACCCGCCACAGGTTCTGTTTCGATGTCTTTCAGTCTGGCTCAGGAAGCAAAACATGTGTGGAACAGGGGAAAAACTCCCAAAGCAACAGGAACACATAAGGGAGGAGAATGAGAATGCAGGAAAAGCCCTGTGTTTCACATTTCGGGACCAACTGGTGTCAGAAAAATGATGTCAAGAGACCAGATTAAATTCCCCTGCACGATGAGCCCAGTCAGAACCAAGGGCTCTATTGTTGCGATTTACATGTTCAGGAGAGCCATTTGTAGATCCCTCAGGCTGGGTTCTGAGGCCCAGGCCTGCACAGACATCCTTAGCAAAGGTATGACATCATTTTGTTTGGCCTTATGGAAATCATCCGGAGAGAGTCAGGATAGCCCATCAATTTGGAGAATGGCTCAGTGAGCGAAAGGACAGTGAATAACAATGACAAAATCATTAAGGGCATGATAATGATGGTGGTTTTGCATCCTGACAAGAAGAGTTTTTGCCATAACTGAGTCTCCTTCAGAAGAAAGAGAATTCAGAATTAATTTTAGTGCATACTCTCTATCTTAATGTAATTACCTTTGGCCATTTATCTCTCGACTGTTGCTAGCAGACAGCAAAGAGTTAGGGAACTCAGCCAGCAGCATTAAGCCACTTATGACTTAGCCCTGGAAGATTTAGTGGATCGCACCTCAGAGCTCGGAAGGAGAATGATAAAATGGTTGTATTTGACAAGGTTAGTTAAACAAACAGGCTTATGTATTGCAGACAAATGATGCTCTGTATAAATGAAAGCACTTCCAGCCCGGCCCTTGCTTTCATAAATAACAGTGGGTTGAGGGGTTTTTTTTGGGGGGGGGGGTTGAGGGGGTGCATCCCTGACTTCTAATAAAACTGGAAGAATCCAAATAAGTCTCTTGCCCCCCATCTTTCTGTTATCCTCCAGTTATCTCCCGACTCGCTAAAAGGGGTGATGGTGGATAATGATGGTAGCACACAATGTCTAGGGCTTGCCGCAGACCTTATGGCACCCAGGTTTGGCAGGTGATCATTCTGTTTTTGACAGCTGGGATCACTTGCAAGACCCAGCTGCTTAACACCTTTGCAGCTGCGCCATAGCTGTGGTGGTTCAGTTTCATTTTCTTCTGCCTTTTACATCTGTGGCAATTCTCTCCCAGGGTTATGGATGGGCAGGTTCGGCATTTAAATGCCACAGGGTGGGTACTACGACTCCCACAAGTCGTGTGTGAAAAAGCACATGTGCAACATGACCTTAACAATATGGATATTGAACATCAAATGTTAAGGATTTAAAAAAAACTACAGTGCTTTATTTATAATCACAGACTGGACAATTGATTTGCTCACATTAATTTTGGCGATCAGCTACTATGCGGTGAGGAGTGATGACAGACCATGTGATGATGTTCATAAAGGTGGCCGTCCTGCAGGTGGTGACTGGAGAGCTTCTGGAATTACAACTGATCTCCCGGCAATATTGATCAGTTCCCCTGGAGGAAATTGCAGCTTTGGAGGTTAGACTGTATGGAATTACATCCCCCACTCAGCTTCCTCCCCTCCCCCAGGCTCTACCCCTAACCCTCCAGAAATTTCCCAAGCCAGAGTGGGCAACCCTAGTGTTCGCGCATGCTGTCAATGGCATTAGACTACACCGTGCTATTTTAATACATGGAAAGTAACCAGGCAAACAGGGTTGAGCAACTTGCAAACAGTTTGCTGAAAAATTGACTCCCTGCTCACCACTGGAAACCAGAGTGCGAACCAAACTGTTGTGTTTGAGCATCCTTATTTCTAAGAATCCAAGTTTGCTAAGAAAGATTTATTTCAAGTCTATTCTTGGGCAGATCCACACTATCTTTTCTAAATCAACTTGACCATACTATCTTCACGGGAAATTGGACTTTGTGAGTGCTGAGAATTCTCTGTGATCTGTAGTGTCCCCCAACAAAAAATACTGGCTTCCTGAGGTCCCTGTTCTTTGAATATAAAACTGATTTAACATGAGATCATGTGCCTTCTGAGACTGTGCCCCTCAACAAGTAATGCCATTCAGCCATGGGGTTTGTTTATCCACTCTACAAATCCTGTTACCAGTGTTCCCTCTAGGCTGAGTTAGTGTGGGCTAGCTCATAGTTTTTTAGCCTCCGGCTCACACATTTTTGTCCTAGCTCAGGAAGGATGGGTCCAGAGCAGAGTAATTTATGCAGTAGCCAAATCACTCGCTCACAACTTTAATGCCAGCAGCTCACAAAGTAGAATTTTTGCTCACAAGACTCCACAGCTTATAGAGAGCATTGCCTGTTACCCTAACGTCAGCAAACTGTTGTGCTAGAGAGATTTCAAAATAGAATGTCATCTCAGTATATAAAGCAAAGTTATATGATGTAAGGAGAGACAAGTTTGATGTAGGATACAGTGTGTCAGTCCTGGGTTCAAATCCATGGAATTCACTGGATAAGCTTAGATTATCCTTCAACCTTATCTACCTCACAGTGTTATTATGAGGATAAAAGCAGAACATAATCAGAGCTCTGTTGGATCACATCAGTAGCTCAACTAGCCAAAATCCTGTTTTCCACAGGCCAAGCAGGTGCCCTGGAAAGTCCACAAGCAGGGACACAGAGGCCAAAGCTTGCTTCCATTACTGCTCCCCAGAAACGGTCATTCCAAGGTATACTATATACTACCACCAAACATGGAGGTTCGATTTAGCGTTCATACCTATTAGCCAAATCACTTGGCTTCGTGATAACATGAACAGAGTAACAATTGAACAATCGTTCATTATATAAGAAACAGTAGAGGAAAAGGACCAGGAGTATTAGACTATAGATTTTACTTAATTTAGGATTTATACTGCTCAGACTGCGATAGGATACAGTGCAAAACAAAGAGCGCAAGCGGAATCAGAATCAGAAAGATTTCTGAGCAAAGGCACCCAGCTAGAATACTGAAATGCCTTATAAATTGAATGCGGAGGTGAAATTGAGCCACAGAATAAGCCCTATTGAATGAAGAGGGACATCAATCTCTCCGCAGAAGTACTCAACTGAAAAAACTTTAAAATATTTCTACTCACAAAAGAAATAAAGAAAAAAGCAAGTTCATAACAACGTAAAGATGCTTACTGGGGAAGGAAAACTGGGGAGATGTAAAAAGTTAGTTGCATCAGGTGGAATTCACTGCCTCAGGAACCTACAAGCATAGACAGCTTCAAGAGGGGAGTGGATAAACATCTGGAGCAGAGGTCCATCAGTGCCTCTTAGCTTCAAGGTATAGATGGAACACTATGGGTGCGTTCAGACGGGGGCTTTCTGCCGGCAGAAACGCGATCACACTTACCTCCATTTTGCGGTTCCCATCGTTGTACGCCCGGTCACACGCTGCGGGTGTCGGCGTTTTTTTTTTTAAAAAAAACACACAGTTTGAGCATGCGCATAAGCAGCCATTCACAGAATGGCGATCTTTGCACATGCTCAAACCCCCCATTACATTTAAACTTTAAAGGTAAGGACTTACCTTTAAAGTTTAAAGCCCAAACTGGCCTCCCTTAAGTCCCGGAATCCTCCGGATAGGTAAAGTAAGGGATTTTTTTTTTAAAAAAAAACAAATGCTCAGGGCGAAGCTTCGCCCAAGCGCATATCGCTCTGTTTAAAAAAAAAATGGCGGGGGAAAAACGGAAGCCTCAGGCTTCTGACGGAAATGGCTAGGCACCGGTGGAGAGCGATCAGACGCCGGGGAAGATCGAAAGCAACCGTTGCACTCAGTATACCACCACTTGGGACCTAGTGGCAGAGTGCAACGGTGTAAAGGGCTTTACATCGGTTAGGGACAGGAGGCAGATGTTCGCCGTCTGAACGCCGGTGAGTACAGCGATTGCAACCGGCACCTATACCAATGTAAAGCCCCCGTCTGAACGCACCCTATGTCTGGGCTTCTCTGATGTTCTTATCCTCCATGGAGAGGAGGCACGTTAGCTAAGACCTCCAGACTTCCCCTGAGTGTGTCCTCGGAGGGGCCGTTTCCACCCTCATCCCCTGCCACAGGAAGCATTAATTTTCTTAAAATTGCCACTGGAATATCATTAGATTGCTATAATGTTCACTGAATTCCCTGCTTTCATTAAAAAGAATTAAGTCTCTAGCCTCTTCTGGAGTGCAGATATAAAGGGAAAGGCATATCTCTGCAATGGAAAGGGATAAAGTTTAGGCTGCGGTCACACACACTAAATAATCCAGTTTCAATCCACTTTTAATGCACTTTCCAACTGTATTTTGCCAGTTTACAACAGTAAAATCCAGTTGGAAAGCACACTGTGAATTGAAAGTGGATTATTTAGTGTGTGACCCATTCTGCGTCTAGCATTTGCTCCGCTGTTTTACCGAACCCATGTCGGAACAGAAATTCCCCTCTACATTGCATGCCACTTTCACTTTCTTTGATTGTCGGATTTTATGCTAGCCTCCACACTGCATGCAGCTTTCACTTCCTTTGATCTCTTGGTTTTATGGCCATTTTATGGCCGTTCAGGGGTGACTCTGCGGTCAGTACGGCATTGGCCTGGGGTACTTGAATGTGGTTTTGAGCCGCATCTTTTTCTTTTCTAATGTGGGTTTGGTAAAACGACTGAGCGAATGCTAGATGCAGAATTGGCCTGTGTGACTGCAGCCATAGCTTTAACAAAACGAAAGCTGGGAAATCAAAGAACTGGGTACCCATGGGCTGTGGAATTTATCCTCCTGATCCAGGGTCCAGTGTGGCTCCAGGGGGTGGTGAGGTCCTCAGCTCCCTATATAAGCCTCCCGTTGAACCCTTTGCTGGTTCA
>NW_015169802.1:200726-201041 GCF_001447785.1 Gekko japonicus | reverse complement strand
CAGCAGCTCTCCATCCATCCTGAGTGGCTCCCCACAGCAAGACTTGCTCCTACAGTACGGGTCTGCTCCAGCACAGCTAGTTCTGAGTGTCGAAGACTCGGTGCCTTTCCCCCCGTTGTCCATTGAGAGAACAGGATACTCCAGTATAAGCTTATTTAACTAGAAGCTAATGTTGTAAACAGGGCTTTTTTTGTAGAAAAGGCCCAGCAGGAACTTATTAGCATAATAGGCCATACCCAACAGCAGAAATTCATTTGCTTATTAGGACACACCCCTGACAGCACAGCTCATTAGCATATTAAGCTACACACCCCA
>NW_015169802.1:142441-200043 GCF_001447785.1 Gekko japonicus | reverse complement strand
GTAGGGAAGGAGAAGCAGACACTGGTGCTAGAAGACACTGCAAGCCAGTGGCGAATCACTGGGACTGCGATCTCGCCATGGTGCAGGGGCACAAGTGAGCGGGTAGAAAGACACAACCCGTGCACATCCATGACATTAGCGGCCATGTGAGATGCTGGAGAGCCAGCGTGGCGTCGTGGTTAAGAGCAGTGGACTCTAATCTGGGGAGCGGGGTTTGATTCCCCACTCCCCCTCCACGTGAAGCCAGCTGGGTGACCTTGGTCCAGTCCCAGTTCTCTCAGAACTCTCTCAGCCCCACCTGCCTCACAAGTTTCCTGTTGCGGGGAAAGGGAAAGGCGATTGTTAGCCACTTTGAGACTCCTTAATGTAGAAAAAAGTGGGGTATACAAACCTATTCTTCTGAGGCCATTTTGGTGTAGTGGTTAGGAGTGCGGACTCTAATCTGGGGGAACCGGGTTTGATTCCCCACTTCTCCACATGCAGTTGCTGGTGTGACCTTGGGTCAGTCACAAGTTCTTTCAGAGCTGTTCTCTCAAGGGCAGTTACTGTCAGGAGCTCTCTCAGCCCCACCTACCTCACAGGGTGTCTGTTGTGGGGAGGGGAAGGGAAAGGAGTTGTAAGCCGCTCTGAGACTCCTTCGGGTAGTGAAGGGTGGGGTATAAATCCAATCTCTTCTTCTTCTTCTCTTCTTCTGCCAGCTCCGCTGTTCCACGGGGTCATGTGCTCAGCTAGCAGGCTCCATGCCTCCTGTCACTGCATCATGACCTGGCAAGAGCATCAGGTTCCCTCTCCCACACACTGGTTTTTAGTAAACGAAGCTGGTAGCTGTGAAGTGAACTGCCGTATGAATCACTGCTGAAACCAGCCTATAATTGTATTGTTGGCGTGGAATGCAGTTAATGTTTCACTTTTACTCTAGATGGAGATGGCCAATATACTGTATTTGTTGACCCGGTCATGACTTATTCCCACATTTCAATTGATTTGGTCGCATGGATTGGATGTGCGACAAAACTGTGCCATATTTCTCTCCGTCTATAATGTTGATATATTTCTGTCCATCTCGACAAATGCAAACATTGGTAGATTCTTCAGGGAAATAGTAACCAATGTTGAAAAATCATCTATAGCATAACAGATCCACAAAGCACCAGCCTGCAAAAGATCACATCTCTTCGACACGCCCCTCTCCCCAAGATCTCCAACAAACCCGTTTTCATTTGTTCTGCTTTCAAAATTTTGGGCATGTTTTTCAAATGTGTGGCATGGAGTTCCTTTTTGGACAAGGGCCAAAAAGTGAGGAAAGAAACAGCGGTGTTTACTAAAGGCAAAAATCTATCCTTGGGCCTAGCGGCTCTTCTGACAGTTTTAACTGCGCCCCCCCTGGGTAAAAATTGCAACTCCCTGGCTCTTTTTCAGGTCAGAAATGGCTCAGAAGGATGGCTTAAAAATACCTCTCTGTGCCACAGGTCTGAGCTGCATCCCACCCTCAAATATCTGATTTTTTTGGAGGGGAGGAGGAGGCTGGAGGCTCTGTGTTATGTCTGCTTGATCCCTTAGTGGCAGAGCACCTTTTATTGCACGTAGAAAGCCACAAGTTCAATCTCTGGCCACTTCGGAGAAAGATTCTGAAGCAGCCAATTCTAGTGCCAAGGCAGACAGGCCGCTGGTTTAGAGCAACAGGGGGGCAGCTTCATAGGTGAACAAAATTCAGTGACCCATAGTGTGGCGTGCTTGCTATTTCGGGGAGACTGTTCTTCCTTTAAACCACCCTCTGTGTATATAAACTTGGTAGTTTTCTGCTGCCACCAGGAATTTAAAATTCCAAATCTCTCTCTCTGCTGGTAGTATGACCTAGGGTCTTGGCACTTCAGAGGACTATGTGGCCCTGAGGAAGGACTGTACTGATTTGTGGGATATGTTAAACAAAAATTGATTTATTGAATAAAGAACAAAATAGGTTTCTGGTTATCTTGAACATTTTCCGGAATAAGGAACTTGTAAATGTAACTGGCAAGGTGTCACATATACGGCGATTTCTCACTAGAGCTGCCTCGCAGCACAGCACCGTTTGCCTCGACACAAACATGTCAATTTCACACCCGAGGCTGTGGGGCTGTGGGGCTTCGCCCGATTTCCTCCGCAGTTTCATGATCCTCAAAAACCAGTCTCTGAGACACCAAAATTCCATGCTGACAGGCTTCTCTCTCTCATATATGTAGCCACACTGGCTAAGCTCTTTGTCTTAGGTACACAAGATAAAATATTTGTCTAACCACACAGTTTAGACACTACTAGTTTCTTTGCCATATAGACTCTCTCGCAAAATGTTTAGAGTCACCCAGACTCTCTTCAAAACTCTTCCACACTTCACTTTCCAAAGACACATACAAAGAACTCTGTCTTCAAAACACACACAAAGATTCCTCTCTGAACATCTCTCACACTCTCAGTCATCAACCAATCACAGCACACTCATCTCCCCCTATTGCCCTCCTTGCATTACTGCAGTCAAACTCAACATTTAAAGACACACACACACACCAAAACATGGGACACATAGGGTTGCCAACCTCCAGGGGCACCTGGGGAATCTCCTGCTACTGCAATTGCTCTCCAGATGACCAGATGACCAAGATCAGTTCCCCTGGAGAAAATGGCTGGGCATGTGTACAGGTATTTGCCCACCCAAGCCAGTCCAGGGATGGGAGGGAACCCTGTACTTTTTCAGTACATTAAACAACAAACCACGAGATGGTCTATATCCTCTCTGGTTTTCAGAACAATATGCCACCAGAATCTCTCTTCAATAGTCCCTGCCTTTCCTAAGGGAGAGATTCAAACCCTTAGTTGGCATCTGGGACAGAACACACTAGCAACTCATTCCAGAGATGCACGCTTTACTCTCCAATGGTAGCGTATATGGGGAGCGTTTAGGCCAGGATTTAGCCTTGGAATTCAGGTACAACATCAAAGACAAGTTAGAAATAAGCAGGACCTTTATTCAGTACAGAGCACAGCAACAGACTATAAAAGATTACAAAAATAACAAAGGGTAGGGCAGTTTGCCTTAACTACACATTAATGATTCATAGTTACCACGTCAGGAACATTCCTCAGATCCTTCACCAGCCACCTGGCCAGCAGCGGGCTGGAGTCTGCCAAAAGAACCTGGGAAGCCTCGCTTACGAAAGAGAACATTAAGTTGTTTAACGTGAAAACCAAGAATTAAAGCCAAGGGCAAGCTATTGCATTTGTTCTTTCTGTTCTCCTTTTCATTTTGGTTTATTTTTCGAAGGGAGCAGGCCTGTGTGGGACTATTCAGAAGCGAGTCTCCTGTGATTCAAAGGGGCTTACTCGCAGGAATGTCTTCTTAAGACTGCAGCCTCCATTTAGTTCATAATTTTGGAGACTGTAAATCTGAAAAGAGAGAAAGGTCCAGGACTATTAGAATGGGGGAAAGCACTCAGGGACAAACCGAGTGGATGAGAGCGCTTTAATTCTTCATTAGCAACCAGAGAGGTATCCTGGGATTGGTGAAAAGCTAACATGACTCCATGATAATGGGATGATGCAGGGAAGAGCAGGCCAGGGTATATCTGATCCTTCACACTGGAAAGGATTCCAGTTTCAGGTCAGAAAAGGAAAGCAGAGACGGCGCTGCAAATGCAAAACGTCAGAGTATAGATTTTGCAAAGATCGAAGTTCTGTGCCATAAAAGTCGCTTTGTCTCTGTGCGAGAGTAAGACAGAACAGCATATGGGTTCTAGCTTATTGATGAAATGGTATGCTTGACAGTGTAGGCTTGCCAACTTCCTGGAATGACAACTGATCTCCAGACTGCTGGGGCCAGTTCCCCTGGGGGAAACGGCGACTTTGGAGGGTGGCTTCTACGGCATCACACCCTGCTGATGTCCCTCCTCTCCCCCAAAGTCTGCTGTCCCCAGGCTCCAGCCCCAAATCACCAGGCCTTTCTGAACCCGGAGCCGGCAACCCTCGTGCCAGGGGTCCCCAGTCTCGCTGAGCTTGTGGGCCCTTCTGGGATTTTGAGGACTATTGAACTGACACCGCCACAGAATCGTTGCTGCACTGGCAGAGGCCACTTTGCCAAATGTTAGGCAGTTGCGTCCCAAACATCTTCCAACTATGGAGATTCCCCCCCCGCCAGAGATGGTCACCAGATTCTTCTGGTTTCTTGCCCATTTCCCAGAAATCTGTTTGGAGATCTATACTGCCTCTCAACATCATGCTTCCCCTTTGCTGTCATGGCTTCCATAGATTCCCAATTCCCAATTTTTTATTTGTTATTTGAGAGCCAGTTTGGTGTAGTGGTTAGGAGCGCGGACTCTAATCTGGGGAAACCGGGTTTGATTCCCCACTTCTCCACATGCAGCTGCTGATGTGACCTTGGGTCAGTCACAAGTTCTCTCGAAGCTGTTCTCTCAAGAGCCGTTGTCTCAGAGCTCTCTCAGTCTCACCTACCTCACAGGGTGTCTGTTGTGGGAAGGGGAGATGGTAAGCCGCTCTGAGAATCCTTCTAGTAGTGAAGGGCGGGGTATAAATGTTGGCATATTGTATTATATGTATGCAAGATGACAGCCAATGATGCACACATGTCAGATTAAACTGATCTGGGTGACAGGTAAGACTGTCATGTGACAGGGTCACCAGATGCAAGTTGCACTAGGTTGCATCAGCTAATTAACTATGTCACCATGAGTTGGCAAAATGACTCTGATTGGTGCAAGTACTGTATATATGTAATGTAGTCCAGAGGCAAGTGTTCCACACCAGTGGAAGAGTGTATTGCGAAGCACCTTGTCGGTCAGTTCTGTGAACCTGGGATACCGCATGGTGGAATGGACTGTGTATATAACTGTAAATAAAAGCCACTGTATATAGCTCAGATACAGCATCCTGATATTATTATTATTCAGACGCTCTGCGCATGCCGTCAGGGTTATGGGCCCAGAGGTGCGCTACTGAGCTGGAGTACAGTTGGAGAAGGCTGCACTGAGCTGAGGAAGTTTGCCAGGTCCAAATTGGTGAGCTACAGCGTGCATGTCTTCGGAGGAGGAAGAGGACGTCTTCCAGGCAGTAACACAGTCCACGGACGACAGCTCGTCCCAGTCCGGCTCGGAGGAGGCGGGAGAGACAGAGGACGCCGTCCAGCAGCAGATACCAAGTGGAACCGGTGAGCTTATCAGCATGGCTTTGGCTCCAACAGCCGTGTTTGTTGAAAAGCTGAGTTACACCAATTATACAGTGTGGGCTATGAAGATGCAGCACTTCCTTGTAAAGGAAGGGCTGTGGACATTTGTTTCAGCCCCCCCAGCGGCTCCCACGCCAGAGGAGAAAATACAAATAGACAAGGCACTGGCTTTTATAGTCTTGAGTGTATCGGACTCACAGCTGGTTTATCTATTTGGGAAGACCTCGGCAAAGCAGGCATGGGACGCTCTGGCAAATATTTATGTACAAAAAACCTCAGGCTCAATAATTACCCTCCTGAGGAGATTGTACAGGACTGTTATGGCAGAAGGAGATGATTTAAGAGGGCACTTAGACTCTTTAAATGAGTGCTTTCAACTTCTTACTGAGAGGGGCAAACAAATCTCTCAAGAAGACCAGGTCTACACAATTTTGTGCTCTTTGCCTGAATCCTTTGAGCCGACCCTGGCAGCTCTAGAAGGGGTAAAGCCCGAGGATCTTTCAATTGATTATGTGACCGGAAGATTGCTTCAAGCCGAACAGAGGGGCCGGCAGAGGGAGTTGGCAAACGGCCATCCTGGGAACAACGCCAGCAGGTCCGGGACGGCAGCCAGCTACTCCGGGAAGCAAGCCAGCTATTCTGGGAAGCAAGCCAACCAAAGCAGGTGTTTAGCCAGCCTGCAGCATACGAGTCAGCGACAGGATGAGAAAGCATCTTCGCTTCTACACGTGAAGGCACGCAGATGTTTTTTGTGCAATGAAACCGGCCACATCAAAAGATTTTGCCCGCGGAAGAAAGAAAGGGCCACCAACGTTCTCAAGGACGGAGGCGGTGTCAAGCCTCAACATGTGGCCACCCATCAAGCAACATTGGTGACAGCGTCAGGGTCTTCTGAAAGGGACAAATGGGTCCTGGACTCTGGCGCATCCCAGAATTTCACAAGGGACGCAAGCTTGCTGACTGACTCTCAGCCAGCTAGTCCAGCACACGTGAGTTTGGCTGATGGTGCACCAGCATCAGCAAATGTGCAAGGAACAATTTATTTTCATTGTTTGAATCATGCTTTTGAAAATGTGTTATGCGTTCCTAGCCTCCAACACAACTTATTAAGCATCGGTGAATTAACTAAAGCTGGGTTCAGGGTAACATTTACTGAACAGCAATGTGTGATACAGAAGGCAGATAAGGTCCTTGCCACTGGCAAAGTGGAGAATGGTGTATATATTCTTGATAACGTTCCAGGGCAAGTGAAAACTGTAATTAGCAATCAAGCATTGCATGATGAATGTATCCACATGTACCATAGAAGGCTGGGGCACATGTCATTCTCAACATTAGAGAAAACGTTTGCATGTCTAGGGCATGATAGGTTAAAGAAATGCCAAATGTACTTAGACTGTGATATATGCAAGCAGAGTAAATCACGCACACACCCAGTAGCTAAGGCTAGTCAAAGGTCCACAGATAAAGTATTGGCCCTAGTACACGCCGACGTAATAGGACCCTATCAAAATAGCTTATCGGGTAAACGATATGGGCTTTTGATTGTTGACGACCACAGCAGGTACTGTTGGTCATTTCCTATGCAGAGGAAATCAGAGGTATGTGAATTAATTAAGACATGGGCAAAAAAGGTGCAAAAACAGTTAGGAACAGAAATTCAGCAGCTTCAAACTGATTTTGGAGGTGAATTTATGGCTACTGATTTGCAAAAATGGTTAAAGGCACAAGGTATTGAACACAGAGTGGCTAATACAGCCTGTCCTCAGGAAAATAGCATTGTGGAAAGACGAGCAGGAATTATACAAACGGTGATGCACTCTATGTTATTAGATTCTGGTTTACCAAAGTCCTTTTGGGCAGAGTGCTTGAGATGTGCCACCTACAATGTCAACAGAGTTTGGTGTAGAACAATTGAAGACATTCCCTATAGGGCTCTCTATGGTAAAAATCCTTCTTTGAAGCACCTAAGAATTTTTGGGTCAAAGGCATGGGTGAACATACCTTTAAAGCAAAGAAGAAAGGGAGGTCCCAGGGCACAAAAATTAACTTTCATTGGTTATCAAACTGGAATGAAAGCATATCGTTTTGTGAACGCTCACAACATGTTGGTATTCAGCAGGTCTGCAAATTTTTGCGAGAATGCCAACTGGTCACACATTCATGCTAATGAAACTCCCCAGCAGATCATGTTACCAATTACTGACAGTACAGGGGGAACAGAGGTGAAGCAGGAAGGTGCCGAAGCAGCACCGCAAGTCTCTGATACTGGTTCAGGTTCTCCACAAATACCCAGAGTGTCTACAAGAATTACTAAGGGAATACCACCTCAGAGATATGGTATAAATAATGTATTTGTAAAGGTACCTGAAACATACACTGAAGTGTTATCTCTAGCAGCTACCGAACGCCAGGCTTGGGAAGCAGCAATGCAAACTGAGTATCAGTCTCTCAGAGCACACGAGGTATTTACTCCCACTGAGTTGCCTAGGGAACGGAAGGCAATTGGGTGTCGATGGCTCTACAAGTTAAAACACAAGCCGAATGGTGAGGTGCTCTACAAAGCACGTCTGGTCGGTAAAGGCTTTGATCAGAGGCAATATCAAGATTATGATGAAACTTTTCAAAGCACGGTCAGAAATGAAACAATAAGGGTTGCTCTGGCTGCGGCTGCAGCAAAGGGGATGAGAGTGAGACACTTTGATATTGAAACCGCGTACTTGAATGCTCCTTTGAAAGAGGAAATTTACATGGAACAGATACCTGGGTTTCATTCAGGGTCTGATACATCTGTTCTAAGGTTAAACAAAGCTCTTTACGGGTTAAAGCAGAGCGCGTTTGAATGGGGACGATGTCTTCATAATGCTCTGGTAAATAAAGGTTTCAAACAGAGTATAGCTGATCCATGTTTATACAGCAAAGAGTTAAAAGGACAGCTTTACTGGCTCTTTTATTATGTAGATGACCTTTGTTTATTGTACACGTCACAACAACAATTGGACTGGTTTACAGAAACATTAAGATCAGTGTTTAACATGAAGGATCTGGGCGAAATACAGAGTTATCTGGGTGTACAGATAAGCAAGAATGAACAAGGTAATTACACTCTTTGCCAAGAGCAAAAGATCTTGCAGCTCATTGAAAGGTTTGGCATGAGTGAAGCTCACGTTACTGAGACGCCTGTAACAGTAAACTACCTAAAAGAGGAGCAGGGAGAAATGTTTCCTCACAAACAGTTATATCAATCGTTGGTTGGGTCTCTACTGTATTTGTCATGCTGCACAAGGCCAGATATCTCTATAGCTGTGCATTGGTTGTGTCAACAATGTCAATGTCCTTATCAAAGAGACTGGGTTGCAGCAAAAAGAGTGCTCCGGTACCTTAAGGGCACAGCAAGTGAAAAATTAGTGCTAAAGGTGGATGCACAAACAGACGGTCTGTCAGCCTTCAGTGATGCAAGTTGGGGGGAAAGGCCGGATTCAAGGTCGACCACAGGGTTCACAATTTCTGTATTAGGTGCCCTGGTGGGATGGAAATCAATCAAACAGGCACATATTTCATTAAGTTCCTGTGAATCGGAATTCTCCGCTATAAGTGATGTAATTATTCAGTTGGAATGGTTTCACCAATTATTAAAAGACTTTTGCATAAAGTGTGATTTACCTATCAAGGTTTTTTGTGACAGCTTGGCAGCTGCTCAGTTGGCTAAAAATCAAGGGGTAAAAACCAGAAGTAAACACATCACAATCAGGTATCAGAATGTAAGGGTTGCTGTGTGTACAAATTTTATTAACATTCAGTACTGTAATTCTGAGGATAACCTGGCTGATTTATTTACAAAGTGTGTACCTGTAAATAGATTTAAAGTGTTAAAAAGTAAACTATCATTTGTATAGGCTGTATCTTGGGAGGCGTGTTGGCATATTGTATTATATGTATGCAAGATGACAGCCAATGATGCACACATGTCAGATTAAACTGATCTGGGTGACAGGTAAGACTGTCATGTGACAGGGTCACCAGATGCAAGTTGCACTAGGTTGCATCAGCTAATTAACTATGTCACCATGAGTTGGCAAAATGACTCTGATTGGTGCAAGTACTGTATATATGTAATGTAGTCCAGAGGCAAGTGTTCCACACCAGTGGAAGAGTGTATTGCGAAGCACCTTGTCGGTCAGTTCTGTGAACCTGGGATACCGCATGGTGGAATGGACTGTGTATATAACTGTAAATAAAAGCCACTGTATATAGCTCAGATACAGCATCCTGATATTATTATTATTATTCAGACGCTCTGCGCATGCCGTCAATAAATCTCCTCCTATTCTTAAAGAATTGCTTGATACAACAATAGTTCTACCCAAACCACTGTTTTTTCTTATTCCTTTTTAGTCTTAGTTTTTGAATTATTGGTTGATATATATTTTTAAAATCACGTATTTTAAACACTACTTTTCTCTTTCATGGAAAAGCTGTTGGGAAAAATATGCTTGTAGAGAAAGAAACAGTGTGTGTGAGAGAGGAACAAAATTAAACAGAGATCAAAATAAAGCAGCAGAGAACAGAAGGTCTGAACGCACCATAACAAACTAGAGACTGAAGTAATCCAGAAAGTGGGTTAATAGAATGGTATAAAAATGGAGATGGCTCAGGTGGCGTCTGTACTGGATTTAATGTTTTTAATACACAAACCAGGAGACTAATAAAGATTTCCTAAGCTTTCATGGGGATCTGACAGTTGAAGAAATAAAAATAGCACAGTGACTCACAGCGATGTCACTTTCTAAAAGAGAAATCTGTATAATGGAAACGGGACTTATTCTCTTGATGTGGATTGCTCTCCGTAGCTTTCCCATCTACTTGAGTATCTCATTAAACAGACATATATCTTTCTGTTGTGGAGGGAACTGTTTGAGGACAGATTCTGTTTCTGGCTTTAGAGCCAGCAGAACTCATTGGAGAACTAATGTAATGTTCCTTGAGTTGTTTTGATGCGGGATGGAAAAGGTTGAGGGTGTCGGGGGTGAGGCGAGGAGAATGTGACTTCCTTTTCAATGTGTGTTCACCAGGAACATAAAGTCATCCTCCTCTGTCCATTACTGAAATGCTCTCACTTTTCCTCAAAATGTTTTAATTTTTGAACTCAGGGGGACCCTTTAATTAAAGTTCAATTCTGCTTTAATTCTTGTGACAACCTATGACAGTAAGCCAACTCCCCCCCTCTCCCGGAAGAATCACCTTAAGAACATAAGAACATAAGAGACGCCAATGTTGGATCAGGCCAAAGGCCCATCCAGTCCAACACTCTGTGTCACACAGTGGCCAGAAATACCAGTGCCATCAGGAGGTCCAGCAGTGGGGCCAGGACATTAGAAGCCCTCCCACTGTTGACCCCCCCCAAGCACCAAGAAGACAGAGCATCACTTGCCCCAGAGCCCCTAGCTATACCTTGTGGCTAATAGCCACTGATGGACCTCTGCTCCATATGCTTATCTAATTCCCTTTTGAAGCCGTCCATGCTTGTAGCACCCACCACTTCCTGTGGCAGTGAATTCCATGTGTTAATCACTCTTTGGGTGAAGAAGTACTTCCTTTTATCCGTTCTAACCCGACCGCTCTGCAGTTTCATGGAGTGCCCACGAGTTCTTGTATTGTGAGAAAGGGAGAAAAGTACCTCTTTCTTTACCTGCTCTTTCCCATGCATAATCTTATAAACCTCGATCATGTCACCCCTCAGTCGTCTTTTCTCCAAGCTAAAGAGCCCTAAGCGCTTTAACCTTTCCTCATAGGGAAAGTGTTCCAACCCTTTTATCATTCGAGTTGCCCTTTTCTGCACTTTTTCCAAAGCTATAATATCCTTTTTAAGGTGTGGTGCCCAGAACTGCACACAGTATTCCAAATGAGGTCTCACCATTGATTTATATAGGGGCATTATTATATTGGCTGATCTGTTTTCAATACCCTTCCTAATAATCCCCAGCATAGCATTGGCCTTCTTTATTGCAGTCACACACTGTCTCGACATTTTCAGTGAGTTATCCACTACAACTCCAAGATCTCTCTCTTGCTCAGTCTCTGCCAGTTCAGACCCCATCAATGTGTATTTATATTTAGGATTTTTGGCTCCAATGTGCATCACCTTGCACTTGGCCACATTGAACCCCATTTGCCATGTTGACGCCCACTCGCCCATCCTTGACAGATCCCCTTGGAGTGCCTCACAATCCTCACTGGTTTTCACCACCCTGAACAACTTTGTATCATCCGCAAATTTAGCCACTTCACTGCTTACTCCCATCTCCAAATCATTAATGAACAAGTTAAAAAGCAGTGGACCAAGTACTGATCCCTGCGGTACCCCACTGCTTACCACCCTCCACTGAGAAAATTGCCCACCTACACTCACTCTCTGTTTTCTATGAACTAGCCAGTTTTTGATCCATAAAAGGACTTGTCCTTCTATCCCATGATTTTTGAGCTTACTTAGGAGCCTTTGATGAGGAACTTTATCAAAAGCTTTCTGGAAGTCAAGGTAAATAATATCTATTGGATCCCCCTTGTCCACATGTTTGTTCACCCCCTCAAAGAACACTAACAGGTTAGTGAGACAAGATCTTCCCTTACAGAAACCGTGCTGAGTCTGCCTCAATAGGTTTTGTTCATCTATGTGCCTACTAATTCTTTCCTTAATAATGGTTTCCACCAATTTACCCGGTATCGACGTCAGACTGACTGGCCTGTAATTTCCCGGATCTCCTCTGGAACCCTTTTTAAAGATGGGAGTGACATTAGCTACCTTCCAATCCTCAGGAATGGAGGCAGATTTTAAGGAAAGATTACATATCTTTGTCAGGAGATCTACAAGTTCACATTTGAGTTCTTTCAGAACTCTCGGATGTATGCCATCTGGGCCTGGTGATTTTTCAGTTTTTAAGTTGTCTATCAGTTTTAGGACCTCCTCTCTCGTCACCTCAATCTGACTCAGGTCTTTCAACACCCCTCCTGAAATCAGTGGTTCTGGAGTGGGCAAGCACTTCTCATCTTCCACAGTGAAGACGGAGGCAAAAAATGCATTTAGCTTCTCAGCCATTTCCCTATCATCCTTCAATACTCCTTTTACCCCTTGGTCGTCCAAGGGCCCCACTGCCTCCCTGGCTGGTTTCCTGTTTCTAATGTATTTGAAGAAAGTTTTATTGTTGGTTTTTACGTTTTTTGCTATATGCTCCTCATATTCCCTTTTTGCCTGCCTGACCTCAGACTTGCATTTTATTTGCCATAGCCTGTGTTCCGTTTTATCAGCCTCACTGTGACTAGCTTTCCACTGCTTAAAGGAATTCTTTTTACTTTTTACAGCCTCCATTACTCTGTTTGTTAACCATGCAGGCTTTTTCCTATACCTGTTTGTGCCTTTCCTAACCTGCGGAATATATATTTTTTGAGCTTCTAGGATCGTAGTTTTAAATAGATCCCAAGCTTCCCCAATTGTTTTGACCCTTTCTACTTTTCCTTTCAGTTTCCTCCCCACGTGTCCCCTCATATCAGAGAAATTACCCCTTTTAAAGTTAAAAATGGTTGTGTGAGTCTTTTTGGCCAATTCTCTATTTGTACAAATGATGAACTCAACAACATTATGATCACTGTTTCCAAGCGGTGCAATCACTTTTACATCTCTCACCAGGTCTTGAGTGTTACTTAGGACCAAATCAAGGATCGCCTCTCCCCTGGTAGGTTCCGTGACCATCTGCTCCATAGCACAGTCATTTAGAGTGTCTAGAAACTCAATCTCTTTTTCCCGGCTAGAACACATATTGACCCAATCAATGTGTGGGTAGTTAAAATCACCTATTATTACACAGTGTTTTTGTCTAGTTGCTATCTTTAAGGCATTCATCATTTTATAATCCTCCTCTATCTTTTGATCTGGTGGGCGATAACAAACTCCCAGTGTTAAGTTTCCTTTTGGCCCCCCTATTTCAACCCATAGAACTTCCAGAAGCGAATCCAATTCACTTAGCCTCTCAATCTTTCTAGACTTTATACCCTCTCTGACATACAGAGCTACCCCACCTCCAACCCTTCCCCCCCTATCCTTCCGATATAATATATAACCGGGAATCACTGTGTCCCACTGATTTTCCTCATCCCACCAAGTTTCAGAAATACCCACAATGTCTATTTTTCCCTCCGACACCAAGCACTCCAACTCCCCGATTTTACCTCGGACACTTCTAGCATTTGTATAGAAACAGCTGTAATTTCCCTTACAAGTTAAGCCTGCATCCTTCCTCTTGCTATCTCGAGTCGTTGTCCGGCAGTCCATGTCACCAGCCATGGCCTCTGTGGACAATTTCAATCCACCTCCCTGTAGAAAAGCAACCGGTACCCCCTCACCTCTCTCAGATGAGCCAACCCGAACCAGAGACTTTTCATCTCCTGTCGGCTTTCCCCCAATATTCAGTTTAAAAGCTGCTCTGCCACCTTTTTGATTTTAAGTGCCAGCAGCCTGGTTCCTTCTCGGGACAAGTGGAGACCGTCTCGCCTGTACAGCTCCCTCTTGTTCCAAAAAGTATCCCAGTGCCTAACAAACCTGAACCCTTCCCCCCTACACCATCGTCTCATCCACGCATTGAGACTCCTGATCTCTGCCTGTCTCTCCGGCCCTGCGCGTGGAACAGGTAACACTTCTGAGAAGGCTACCTTGGAGGTCCTGGACCTAAGTTTCCTGCCCAGCAGCCTAAATTTCTCCTCCAGGACCTCACGACTGCATTTCCCCACATCGTTGGTGCCGACATGCACCACGACCACTGGCTCCTCCCCAGCACTATCTACCAGCCTATCTAAAACACGCGTAATGTCCGCTACCTTCGCACCAGGCAGGCAAGTCACCATACGGTCAGTACGCGGGTTCGCCACCCAGCTGTCTACCTGCCTAAGGATCGAATCACCCACTACCAAGAGCCCCCCTCCCACCCTGCTCAGGGATGGTTCCTTGGTGCAAAAGGAGAGCCGCTCACCAGCTGGGGAAGAGGTCCCTTCTGAGGGCACATTCCCCTTATCCTCAGCATGGTGCCCTGTTTCCCCTAGACCCTCATGCTCCCTGACAGCAGCGGGGCTGCCAGATCCAGAGTGGGACGAAGCTAACAAGTCCCCGAGAGTCTTTTCTGTGTGCCTAGCTGACTGTCTCTGCTTCTCCAGGTCAGCCACCTTGGCCTCAAGGGAGCACACACGTTCCCTGAGAACCAGGAGCTCCTTGCACCGAGGACACACCCAAGACTTCTGCCCAGTGGGCAGATAGTCATACATGTGACACTCCGTGCAAAACACTGGATAGCCCCCAACCCCCTGCTGGCATTCTGGCTTCATAATTCTTTTAAAATAAATAAATATAATCCCCCTTTTAAACCCTTGGTATTTATGTGGTTTTTGTTATCAAGTCAAATTATTTTACGGGAAAGACAAAGAGCCTAGGGCCTTGTCTTTCTGGCTCTTTTTGGGCTTCTTACAGAGCCCCTAGTCTAAGAGCCACAGGCAAAGAGCCCTTTAGCTCGTGCCTCTGGCAAGGTGCTTCCTTAAATAGAGGCCTCCCCCAGCAAAGGTCAGGCAGCAGCTATTCAAATTCAAATTCACCCAGGCACTCAATCACAGGCAAAACAATGCCCCTTCCACTTCCTCTCAATTACAGGCAATCCCAGTCAAACAATGCCCGTTCCTCTCCCACACTCAATCAGCCAGGACTCTGCAAGAACTCTAAGTGCTTCCACACACTGCTAAACACAGTTTTCCCACAAAATATCCTTAGCTGAATTCTCTCAGCTGAAAGCAAGTAAAAGAAACCCACTCACCTCTCTCACAGCTCTCTCTCCTGCTCAGAGCTCAGCTGGTCTCCCTTGAAACTCTTTTGGTTTCCCTTGTTATGTGTCAAACGTTCTTCCTGAGGCGAAAGCTCCAGGTTCGCTGTAGCTTTATACTTGGCAAAATCTTGGGGGCAGCCCTGAGTGTTGGCCAGGGTGACAGGCAAAATACCATTCCGTTTGGGAACCATGAAGTGTCTGACAGGATATCTGTAATGTATCCAATAGCTGCCATTGAATGCATGATGTATGTGAAACATCTAATTGACTTGCCATGTTGAGCTTCGTCCTGGGCTAGGATCCAAATCCAACCAATCGCATTGCTGGCCCAGGAAGCACCTAGCCAGTCACCTTACAGCAAGCTCCCTGAGCGGGAACGTCCGTGATTGGTCCTTATATGAACAACCATATTGGTTGGTATTTGTACAGTGGGTGTGGCTACATTAGCCGGGAGAGTTTAAAAGCAGGACAACTGCAATGTAAAAGTTGAACTGTTCTGGCTATCAGATGTTGATTCATGTTGGAGTTGTGTTCGAGTTGATGAATAAAACTGAATCTTTGCTGAATCACTCTCTGACTACTTTGTTAAGTGAGCGACTTAACAATATCAGACGTGTGTTTTTGTGTGAGGCTCTCGGAGGACTAAAGGTAATTCCATGAAAAAGGCGAGCCAATAGTTACCTAGCAATGACAGTAAACGTTATTTATTCACATCTAGGTTAGATTATGCCAATGCACTCTATGTGGGGCTGCCCTTGTAAACTGTCCAAAAACTACATTTTATGCCATTAAAGGTTTCTGAATCCTATCTGACAGTTGGCCGAAAATGCAGAAGTTAGGCTACTGGCAGGGGCTGGGTACAGGGATTGTATCACTCTGGGGCTGAAATATCTGAACCAGCTTCCCGTTTGTCTCCAGGCGCAATTCCGAGTGCTGAATTGAAGGTCCTACGTAGCTTGGAACCAGGGTGCTCCAGTGAAGAATGTTCCTCACAAGCCTTGTTCTCTCCGTGCGCCCCCCCCCTTCAGAACTGAGGCAGGTGGTATCCAGAGATGACCTTTTCAGTGGTGGCCCCTCGTCTGTGGAATGCCGTTCCCCCTGAAATTCACCTGCTCTCTTTTAGGTAATAGCCCAAATTTGTTTATTTTTACCCAAGCTTTGAATTAAGAGGAGCTCTTGTGACATTATTTTTACTGCCTCCTTCTAGCCTGAGAACTATTTTCTGAGACTAATTTTAAGCGGCTAAATGTTTTATACTCTGGCTAGGTTCTGAATGCCCATCCATTTCTTAAAGGGCCATTTTGGTGCTCAATCTGTTTTTAGAGAGAAAGATGTACTTGTGCTCAGGATGGTGTCGTCAAAGATTCGGTTTCTCCATTTTTCTGGTGCCCACTTACAGACAACATGAAGATTCTAATCTCAATTACCAATGAGGTTCGGGCATCTGAAGCAGTATTTGTGTGTGTGTGTGTTAAGTGCCGTCACGTCCCTTCTGACCTATAGCAGCCCTATGAATTCCTCAAAAACATCCTCTCATTCACAGCCTTGCTCAAGTCTTCCAGACTGATGGCCATGACTTCCTTGACTGTCCATCCATCTCAGGTTGGGTCTTCCTCTTTTCCGGCTGCCTTCCACTTCTCCTAGCATGATTGTCTTTCCCAGTGACCCTTGTCCTCTCATAATGTGACCAAAGTACGAGAGCCTCAGTTGAGTCAGTCTAGCTTCTAGGGAGAGTTAGGTCCCTTCTGCATTTGCCAGCCACTCCGGCGAAGCACGGCGGCGGGGCAACGCGACAGGCCAGAGCCAATTGGGACAGAGGCCAGCTGCGGTAGCATGCGCCGTCGTGCGCTGTGGGTCCATACCCGGAAGGAGTCGCTGCGACCAAAAGGAAGACCTGCACCAAAAGACGCCATGGCCCGGATTGAAGAACCTCCGTAAGAAACAACAACTAAGACCTTGCCATGGGTGCTTGATAGGTAGTCCCTTCCCCTCATTGTGTGTGTGGCCCTAGTAAGGTAATGTAATTAATAATTGTACAATGTAAACCACTCAGAGCCCTTAGGGGGTGAGCGGTCTATAAATTGAAAGTTAAATAAATAAATAAAATAAAATTTTCTCAGTGTTTGAGTCAAGGCTAAGTCCAGGGCAAAATAGCATCCAAATAACCTGGGGCAACAGCAGGCTGAAACCGGGCTGACCACTGAAGGGACATAAAGTAATGCAGAATGGGGGGGGGGGAACATGGAATAAAAAGAAGGTTGAACTCGATTTTAGTGCAGACTTGCTTGGAGGACACTGTGGTGAACATGGATTAAAAGGAGAGTACAGAGAGGGACATGGATGCTGTCGGCTGATTCTGCATTCCCCCCCCCCCCAAACAATTTTTAGCAGGGGGTTGGACTAGATGGCCTGTATGGCCCCTTCCAACTCTGTGATTCTGTGATTCCTTTTTGGTGTCCGCATCCACTTCCTCCGGTTGGCCAGGGATTCATCTTCTCAGCAGGATGCTGAATGACGTGCCTGCTTAAATCCTTCACTACCTCACAGCTGCCACACAAGTACTCAATAGCGGCATAGTGCTTCTGATCCTCTTGCGCAAAGCAGAATCTGCAAGCCTCTTAGTCAACCCGCCGGGTTGCACCGTTTTAGAGCCTTGAGGTGTTTCCTTTCTGATACTTCCTTTTCTTCCTCGCATTTTTTTTCTTGATAAAAGAAACTTTTATCATTTCCCTGTAAAACGATCTTTGTCATTTTCCACCCGTGTACTTTCCATCCATTCCCTGTACCTAAAAGAAGCTTATTCCTTTTATTTATCAGTTGTTCAAAGCTGGCCTTTCTCGTTAACAGTCGAAAGACAGCAACATGTGCAGATCTCTAATCTGCATGCAAAAGATTTTTTTAAAAACCCCATTATCCTTAGATGTGTTTTTCATTCAGTTCACTTTATCTCTGGGCTCTTTCGTGTACAGAGTGAGCAAGACACGCTTTATCTTCAACTAATTTTATCATGTGACAAGAGAACCCTGGGATTCCATTGAAGTCTTTGAGCTGAGCCTATGTTATTTTGGAAATCGGGTTCCGTTTTACCAGCCGCTGTTGAAGATCATTGAAACGCTTGATTTATACCTGGGAGAGGCGTTCGGCTGTTATCCTTTCCACAGTGGGAGTCTTCTGTTGAAGTCACTTTTTGTTTAGAGGTCTATGGACACTATTCATGTACGGAATTACAGAATAGCCTACTGTTGGTCTTGAATATGTTTCTTGTTTAAACTATGTTTAATTGCTATGAGCAAATTGTTGGATCTATGTTTACATACTCTATTGGGTTGTGACCACTAACCCTTCTTTGTATTTCAATGAGTATAATATATAGTTTTCAACATAGTTGTGAATTGTAGATGGTCTTCCCTTGGTGGTGGGGGGGGGTAGCTGGGGATCTCCTGGAATTACATGTGATCTCCAGGCAACAGAGTTCAGTCCCCCTAGGGCGATTCTGCATTGGCTTTTCCCTCCACTGTTTTACAAAACCCACGTCGGAACAGAAATTCCCCTCTGCGTTGCATGCCACTTCCACTATCTTTGATCATCAGATTTTATGGTACCCGCCACACTGCATGCTGCTTTCGCTTTCTTTGATAATTGGATTTTATGGTGCCTTCTGCATAGATTTATGGCCCTTCAGGGGAGACTTCACAGTCAGTACAGCCGGCGTTGCCCCAAGGTATTCGAATGTGACTTAGAGCTGCACCTTCTCCTCCCAGCTGAGAAAACGTGGAGCGAATGCTAGATGCAGAATTGCCCCTAGAGAAAATGGCCACTTTGGAAGGTGGACTGTATGGCATTATACCCCACTGAAGCCCCTCCCCAAGCCCCCACCCTTCCTAGAATCCTTCCCCCAAATCTCCAGGAATTTCCCAACCTGATTCTGGCAAACCTCGGTGGGGCCCAAGTTGCGCAGACTTGCAACAGATCTGCTTTTACTGCATGGCCATGCAGTTGAGATATTACTAGATCAGGTAAAGGTGAAGGTTTCCTTTGCTCGAAAGCCAGTCGAATCCGACTCTAGGGATGCGGTGCTCATCTCCATTTCCAAGTCGAAGACTTCTCTGTGGTCATGTGGCCGGCATAACTAGACGCCGAAGTGCACAGAACGCTGTTACCTTCTCACCGAAGCGGTACCTATTTATCTACTTGCAATTTCTTGCTTTCAAACTGCTAGGTTGGCAGGAGCTGGGACCAGAGACGTCACGTGGCACTAGGGTCTCGAACCGACAAACTACTAACCTTCCGATCAGAGGGGGAGCTAAAGGCAAGAGGGACTGGGCAATTTTGGAGGACTGCCATGGTACAGCCACCATGTCGCCAACAGGCTGGTAGCTACAGTGGGGCATCTTGGGGCCTGGCCTCCCGACTTAATGCCAAGGCCCCCAAACTTCCCATCCAGCCCAGTCCCTTCTTCCAATCTTTTATTTTATTTGTGTTGCCCCCTTGGGGAGGCAGTGTTCCCTCTAAGCTGAGCTAGTGTGAGTTATCTCACAGTTTTTTAGCCTCTGGCTCACTCATTTTTGTCTTCGCTCAGGAAGGGTGGCTCCAGACTCAGACCAAACTAATTTATGCAGCAGCCAAATCGCTCGCTCACAACTTTAATGCCCCTAGCTCACAAAGCAGAATTTTTGCTCACAAGACTACAAAGCTTAGCGGGAGCATTGGTGTGGGGGTGTCTGTGCAGGGCCCCCCCCAACTTATTTAAAGCCCCCCCCCAATTTTTAAAAAAATTCCTGGCTACGGGCCTGGTTGCCAACCTCCATGTAGCACCTGGATATCTCCCACCATTACAACTGATCTCTAGATGACCAAGATCAGTTCCCCTGGAGAAAATGGCTCCTTTGGAGGGTGGACTCTATGGCATTCTACCCTGCTGAGGTCCCTCCCCTCGCTCCCCCCCCCAGTCTCCAAGTATTTCCCAGCCCAGAACTGGCAACCCTATACAGCCAACGAAAGAATCCAAAAGTCAGTTCTAGCCATAGGCAAGCATAGGCTTGCCAAGTCCACCCGGGGGGCGGGGAAACCCCCGCCCCAGACGCCCATTTCCCGCCGCCGGCAGATCGGGCCCCAGGGGGAACCCCACGCCGGGCACGCTAGGGGCGGGGCCATGGTCATCCGAGGGAAAACTCTATGGCCACCAGCCGGGAGTCCCCCGCTGTGGCAAGAAAACGACTTGGCAACCCTAGGCAAGCAACTAAAAAAAAGACAAGGCGCTGTTAACCAGCTGGCTACCAGCATCTTCCTGGAGGGAAAGAAAACAGGGAAACTCCGTGGCCTCCAAGACAAGGGGCCGAGTAAACAGGAAGCTTTCTTTGGGCCAGTCGATGCTAACGAGCAGTCTCTACGTGAGCCCATGGGACGTGGGCTGTGTTTCCGTGGAGGGGCCATTTGGGCCACACGAATGCAGTGGCTAAAATTTTAGTTGTCTCACTGGTAAGCCTGCCAGTGGCACCACATGCTTCTTCTTCTTCTTTTTTAAACTGCCCCCAAAGGGCCAGGGTTTTATTACATTTTCCACATAACATTCACAAACAATCATAATATATACATACATACAAACAGTACAAACAGATACATGGAGGTTATTTTCAATTTTTTACCAATATTTATACTGGTGCCTATTCCACCTTAATAACAATTTCTCACGAACTGTGTAAGCAACTTTTCTGTCTCTATCATCCTAACAGGTATATATTTCATTTAGTAAACTCTTAGTCTGTCTCTTGCAAGCTTGCCTACATATGTTTATCATACCAATTATAAAACCGTGACTAAGTATTCTGGAATGTCGAATCTGTTGCGCCTTTTATCAATAAACGACGGCTGCAAGAATTCTCTATGCAAAATATTGGAAATTACCGGAGATACCGACAAAACGAGAACTAGTAAATAAAATCTTGGAGGCTGCGGAATTGGCGCCACATGCTTCTGAGGTGCCCATGTGCCAGTGCTATCAACAGCCTGCAATTCCAAAGAGAGAGCCATGTTCCACTTGCGGACTGAACTCCAGCGATACCCTAAGGACTAACAAAATGTATTCCAACAAAGCTTTTGTACATCAAAGCTCACTTCACGGAGGATACCTCTGTGACAGACAGCTAACTGCAGATGCATGATATCGATCTGAAAACACTGACTGGTAGGGGATTCAGAAAGAATGCTAGTGTTCACCTGAGGGTATTCAGTGGAGAGTGTCCATTAGAAAGGTAAGGGAGCAGAGACGGGAGTGGGAGGGAGGATCCTGAAGTAGGGGAGGGCAACCTGTAGTCCTTCCCTGAGGGAAATAGCTCCTAGGAAAGAGGTGTGTGTGATCCTTATCACGCGCTAAAGAAGGAAAATCGGAACTTGTGTGTATGTTCCTGCCTCCACAGACTATCAATTTTGTGTTAATTAAGCTTGTGCCTGTTTGTCTAAGTCTTGATGGCAAAGTGATCTCTCTCAACAGTTACAAACATCTGCCTGTAAAACAACTACATTTTTGTGGCAAACTATTTATTGTACACAGGCCCCAGTCACACAGGCCAGATAGCGCGAGGGGGGGGAGGCGTGGCTGTTCACCTCGGAGCAAAATAAAGCGCGGTAGCCTGATCACACGGTCCCCCGAGTCTCCGTGCTTAGGCTGTTAGCTGGCGATCACACGGCAATGCTGCAGCGTGGCAAAGAAGCGGCGTGGTGCGATCACACAAGTGTTTCGCGTTTGTGCGTTCCGCGGAGCAGCACTGCTTTCAGTTTCATGTTTGTGCGCATGCATTTACAAAAAACATTCGGTTTGTGACAGGACATGGATGGGCGCCGGATGCCATGGGATACTAGTGCTCCCGTGATCAGACGCCCGCCTGTGCAGCGTATTAGTGCACTTTCCTTGGTACTTTTTAACTCCGCATCTTTGGCGGGGCGCCACGGGTTGGCCACGGGTGTGGTACGCTTCCAAGATATTGCGGTGTGATCACGCCCCGAAAATCCACCCGACATTCGTGCCTTTCGCGCGGCAGAGTCTCCGTGTGACCGGGGCCATAGTTATACAAAGTTTCCCTAATTCCTGATGCCTTTTCACCTGCAAAGTTTAAAACAGAAATCTCCCTGTCAGTCTGACTTGACCAATTCCTTGGTGGGAGTGAAATAAAACAGTTTATGTGCTGTGAATTCATCTCAGCCTTACACTTGCCGTATACAGACATAATATATTTTAACATCTGGGGGAAAGGAGGGGGAGAGTTACTGCTTGGCAAAGTGAAAGGGGGGGCATCATAACTTCATTACCACTTATTTATACTTGGAGTTACAAGCAACAGATGGGTCAGTGTGGGGAAACTTTTTATTAAAGCGAGGATAGTCTCAAACCACCAGCCCATAGTAATTATCTTCTTTTGTGCCTTTCCCCTAATATTCTAAGTCTTCAGTCCTCCAGATATTTAGGATCAAGCCCCATTGAATAAATACAGGGGGATTTAATTCTGCGGATATAGGCACAAGATTGGGCTGCAGGGTTCAGACTTCTCTGGCCACGTCTGGAGCCATATTTTTTTTTGAACGCATTTTCAGTTTGCTCGATAAGCGTATCAGAGACAAACTGTGCACAGTTGATTGAAAAGGCATTTCAGTTCTCATCGGCATTCTCCGGTGAAAGTCCCTACTGTCCACCTCGCTAATTAGCTTCTTATGCATTCCCGAAAATGTGCCTCTTAAATATCAGAGTGGCAGTTCTGGCTCCAGCTGCTCTTCAAATTGTATCGGCTTGATTTAAGTCACGCTCCTTTGATGTGAGGCTATTCTGAGCAACAAGTGGCAATCAGGAGACCGTGAGAAGCAGGAGGCAGTGTGCAGAGATGGTCTCCCAGTTTCCCACTTTGGTATGCAACTGGATGTTTGGATAGTGGCACTCAGGGGTTGCATCCAGACTCAATTTTCTATTAACAGAAGGAACAAAACCTTCCTGCATCCTGCAGTCCATTGATGGCCCCAACGTACTGCTTCTGGGGGACAGGAGACCCTCCAGTATGGTTTGTTGTTGTTGTTGTTGTTGTTCAGTCGCACAGTCGAGTCCGACTCTTTGCGACCCCATGGACCAGATCACGCCAGGCCTTCCTGTCTTCCGCCGTCCTCCGAAGTTTGCTCAACTTCATGTTCGTTGCATCTATGACACTGTCTAACCATCTCATCCGTTGCCGTCCCCGTCTTCTTTGACCTTCAATCTTTCCCAGCATCAGGGTCTTCTCCAGTAAGTGCTCCCTTCTCATTTGGTGGCCAAAGTATTTGAGCTTCAGTTTCATGGTACAAGGAGCCAATCAGGGGTCTGAAGCAGGAAGGGGTGATTGGCAGAAGTTTAAAAGATTTTGCGCGCGCTAACTTTATATTTAATTATTTATTTAATTAATTCAAGTCGTATCCCGGCCTCCTGCCAAGGCAGGCTCAGGGTGGCTCTCATTAAAAAGTTAAAATACATTAAAACTTTCAAAACATGACTGTTGGGTTCAATGGGACAAATCGAAATGAAGGAGGAGGAGGAGATTGGATTTATACCCCACCCTTCACTACCCAAAGAAGTCTCAGAGTGGCTTACAATCTCCTTTCCCTTCTCCTCCCCACAACAGACACCCTGTGAGGTAGGTGGGGATGAGAGAGCTCTTCCAAGAACTGCCCTTGAGAGAACAGCTCTGAAAGAACTTGTGACTGACAAGTTCTCCCAGATTAGCGTCTGTGCTCCTAACCGCTATGCCAAACTGGCTCTCAGCTCTCTGATCTCCAGACTGCAGAGATAGATTCCCCAGGAGAAAATGGCTGCTTTGGAGGGGGCACTCAGTGGCATTATGCCCTGCCGAGGTCCATCCCCTCCCCAACTGTTAAGTCGCTCACTTAACAAAGAAGTCGGAGAGTGATTCAGCAAGAACACAACTTTATTCTTCCACTCGAACACAACTCCAACACGGATCAACATCTGATAGCCAGAACAGCATTTACGTTGCAGCTGCCCTGCTTTTAAACATTTCCGGCTAATGTAGTCACACCCACTGTACAAATACCAACCAATAAGGTTGTTCACATAAGGACCAATCACGGATGTTCCCGCTCAGGGAGCTTGCTAGAAGGTGATTGGTTAGGTGCTTCCTGGGCTAGTAACACGATTGGATGGATTTGAATCCTAGCCCTGGACGAAGCTTTACATGACACTTCAATTAGATGTTTCACAACATAGCATGCATTCAAGGCAGCTTTGAATACACTACACCAACCCTCACCCTTTCCAGGCTCCACCCCTAAATCTCCTTGGATTCCCCAAGGCAGATTTGGCAACTTCCCCATAGTGGTGGGAGGGGGAGATAAACAAGTCCCTGCCTGAAGCATGACGCAGAGGTGTGCAAAATGAGGAATATTGTGTTTGCCCTCGGACGAGTTCCATTTTCTCATGTGGAAAATGAAAAGCTGCAGGCACCGACAGACGCTTCCCTTGGCAGCCCCCATTTCTTCCGCCCCCTCCTCATCCCTCTGTAATGCAACAAGCCCTCCCGAAATTTAGCAGAGTGTAAAATGAGATGGCTTCTTTTATTGTATTCTTCTCTTGAGTAGGATGAGAAGCAATTAATTTTGTAAAGTTAAAAAATTATAGGGTAATTCCACAGTTCAGCCTTTCCTTTAAAAGCATGAAGGCCCAGATCGAGTCTTCTAATTGATGTCATGGACTGTGATCTCAATCATCCTGAAATCTCACTTATTCAGAAAGCACACACACCCTTTTAAAGTCCAGGTAGCCTCTACTTGGAGCTGCTGTGGCTCAAGTGGTTAAGACGCTGAACTGCAGGCTGTGGAAGGTCGGTAGTTCAGCAGTTCGAGACCCGAGTGCTGCATGATGGAATGAGCTCCCATCTCTATTTCCAGCTCCTGCCAGCCTAGCAGTTCGAAAGCAAGAAATTGCAAGTAGATAAATAGGTACCACTTCGGTGGGAACAGCGTTCCGTGCGCCTTGGTGTTTAGTCATGATCATGGAAATGTCTTCGGACAGCGCTGGCTCTTCGGCTTTGAAACGGAGATGAGCACCGCAACCCTAGAGTCGGACTCGACTGGCTTTCGAGGAAGGGAACCTTTATCTTTGCCTTTAGCCTCTACTTGAGAACAAAGTGTCTTCCTTCAGCCCATTCACTGTTTTTGTTTTGTTTCGGGCCTTTTTTTGCAAACCGTTTGGCTTCGGAAGTACGGCTTTCTCTCAGCACTCAAGGCCATGGTGGGGCCTCATCCGAGGCTGCCAACCTCCAGGTGGGGCCTGGAGATCTCCTGGAATCACGAAGATCCGTTCCCTTGGAGGAAAAGGTCACTTTGGAAGGTGGCCTCGGTGGCATCTTACCCCTCCCCAAGCCCCTCCCTCCTTAGGCACCGTCCCCAAATCCACAGGAATTTCCCAACCTGGAGTTGACCACCCTATGACCTCAACCTGGAGACCCAGGAGAGGTGTGTGTGACAAGATGGTGGCTGCCATCTTGTGACACCCTGGCTGAGTGTTTCTCTCTCTCTTGTCTCCCATGCAGGTTCTGAAGGCCTGGGTGTGGCTGAGGGTGCAGGATATACATGACAGCCTGACAGAGAGGCAGAGAATCAGAACCAATGCTCCCTCTAAGCTGTGGAGTCTTGTGAGTAAAAATCAGGGCTATTTTGGGTCAGGAATGCACAGGAACGGAGTTCCGGCTGGCTCCCAAGTTGGCCACGCCCAGTATGAACTCATTAGCATAATAGGCCACACCCAACAGCAAAAACCCATTAGGATTGGCTACAGTAGGCGTGTGTGGCCTAACATGCAAAGGAGTTCCTGCTACAAAAAAGCCCTGGGTTTTGACAACAAACAAGGTAAACAGAATAACAAGCAAAAGGTGGGTGTGGCTGGATAACCACACTTCTGGTAACATGGGGGTGCGGCCTAATGTGCTAATGAGCAGTGCTGTCAGGGGTGTGGCCCAATATGCTAATGAGTTCCTCCTGTTGGGTGTGCCCTATTATGCTCATGAGTTCCTGCTGGGCTTTTTCTACAAAAAGAGCCCTGGAAAAATTATGCTTTGTGAGCTACTGGCATTCAAGTGGTGAGCAAGGGATTTGGCTACTGCATACATTAGTTGGCTCCAGAGCCGTCCTTCCTGAGCTAAGACAAAAATGTGTGAGCTGGAGGCTAAAAAAACTGTGAGCTAACTCACACTAACTTAGCTTAGAGGGAACACTGGTCAGGATTCCGTTTGTGTGCCACCACCCCCAACTGTGACCAATGATACTGGAGGGACACCAGTCGCCCAAGAAGTGAGACTCTTATCTTATGAGTCAGGATGGCCCAATAAAGGCTAGAACAAATTTAGAGTCCAGTGGCATCTTTAAGACCAACAAAGGTTTGTTCAAGGTATGAGCTTTCATGCGCAAGGCACACTTGGTCAAACACATTGGAATGGTGGGTAAGGTTCAGACTTCTAGACAGGGAAATTAACATAGGATGATGTTTAAGATATGCAAAGTCAAATTTATCTGCTATTCTGACATATTTATTGCTTTACAATGGTTCAGTGGTTGACCTTATAACCTTAGCTTGTTATTTTTTACTCCCTTTCCCAGTCTCAATCTCCTTCTGATGTCTTGGTTGCAGTCTCCCTTTTGGTTGATGACTGAGCCAAGGAATAGAAAATCTTGAACAGTTTCAGTTTTTTCATTGAAACTTTAAACTTGTGTGATCCCTCAGTAGTCGTTACTTTTGTCTACTTGCTGTTCAGCTGTAATCCTGCTTTGGCACTCATTTTCATTCCACCTTCATCTAAATCTAATCCCACTCTCATTTTTCCCCCCAACATGGTTTTATTCATTTTACATTAACAACAAGATTAACAACAGGATAGGTGTGTACATATAGCCTGCATATATTATTTTATGCATACAAATAAATATAGCTCTATATAGTTTGGTCTAAGGATGCTGTTTTCCAATGTCTTACAAGTCAAACCTTATGACTTGAGAGCTTAGAGTCTAATCTAAAAAGTCTAAAGAGTGACACTTTCCATTACATGCTTTTGTATGTCTGTAATACCTTTTGAGATTGCTAAATGAGGTGAAGAGTATTTATTACATCAGGTATTGTTCCTTTAGTGGTTAGATGTGCTAATATGGGTGACCATAAATTTGTAATATCATCGTGTTCACCTTTAGATTTGTTTTGTTTCAGAAGGTCTGAGGTTTTTCCCATTATGTATATGTTCCAAAGTGTTTTATACCAGAGGATGACGTTTAGATTGTTTGTGGATTTCCATGTAGATGCTATTGTGGTTTTGGCTGCAAATACTAATAAGCTGTTTCTTTTCCTTTGTGTAGTAAATAGGGCCGTTTTCTCTCTGAGGTTTAGAAGTAGTGCTTCCGGGGATTTATCTATCTTATGTTCAGTTATGATCCTCATTTCTTCTATTATTTTGTCCCAGAAGGATGCTACTACCGGGCAATCATACCAGCGATGTATGTTAATCCCGCTCTCATTATATGTTCTGCATATAGATTGATAAAGTACATCCTTGTCTGACACCTTTGACAATTGGAAACTATTTTGTTTCTCCATATTCTGTCCTAATGGCAGCCTCTTGTCCGGATTACAGGTTGCACATAAAAAATAATAACAATCAGATATTGTGGCACACCCATGTCTTATAAAACCAACCATAACTTTTCATGATCCACGTACTTAAAAACTTTGCTGTAATCTATGAAATACAAGCTGATTTTCTTCTGAAATTTTCTCATGTGTTCCAGTAACCAACATAAATTTGCAATATCCCGGTGCCTGTTCCTTTTCTGAATCCATCTTAAATATCCAGCATTTCTCCTTCCATATATGGTGGCAGTCTTTGTTGCAAAACTTTGAGCACCACTTGACTTGCATGAGAAATTAATGCAATGGTCCAATAGTTGCTGCAGTCTTTGATGTCTCCTTTTCCCAGAATTGGAATGCAGAGTGAGTGTTTCCAGTCTGAGGGCCATTGTTTTGTTTTTCATATTTGTGGGCATATTCTTGTTAAGATTTTGATGGACTCTGTTTCTGTGGCTTGAAATAGCTCTATTCAGGGCTATTTTGGGGCAGGAACGCACAGGAATGGAGTTCCGGCTGGCTCACAAATTGGCCACACCCAGCAGGAGCTCATTAGCATAACAGGCCACACCCAACAGCAGAAACCCATTAGGATTGGCTACATTAGGGGTGTGTGGCCTAACACGCAAAGGAGTTCCTGTTACAAAAAAGCCCTGGGTTTTGACAACAAACAAGGTAAACAGAATAACAAGCAAAAGGTGGGTGTGGCTGGATGACCACACTTCTGGTAACATGGGGGTGTGGCCTAATGTGCCAATGAGCTGTGCTGTCAGGGGTGTGGCCTAATATGCTAATGAGTTCTGCTGTTGGGTGTGGCCTATTATGCTCATGAGTTCCTGCTGGGCTTTTTCTACAAAAAGAGCCCTGGCTCTATTGATGATGATGAAGAAGAAGATTGGATTCATACCCCGCCCTTCACTACCCAAAGGTGATGCCCTATCTACTCCTGGTGATTGTTTTCCCTAATTGCTTTGCGTGGAGCTTTCACTCTACTTCCTAAAACGGCAGGTTTTTCTTCAAGAGATTTTCCTTTGAAGGTATCCCCCCCCATCATTTCTTATTTATAGTGTCCTGTCATCTCTTATGTATCATTCTTGAGTGTATTGCTCCCAGTGAAGATAGGATGGTGGAAAGAAGACCTGTGTACACCACTGTAAACTCCTTTAGAGAAAGGGTGGGATAAAAATGTACTAGATGAATTCAGAACCTACATTTATTGGTGATGTGAGCATGCAAGCCCCTAAGCATACATCACCTTAAATTTGTGGGAACTGGATTTGGAAAGAGACTGCAGCAATAGGGAGGAGGAGGAGGAAGAGGAGGAGATTGGATTTATACCCCACCCTGCACTACCCGAAGAAGTCTCAGAGTGGCTTACAATCTCCTTTCCCTTCCCCTCCCCACAACAGACACCCTGTGAGGTAGGTGGGGCTGAGAGAGCTCTCTTGAGAACTGCCCTTGAGAGAACAGCTCTGAGAGAACTTGTGACTGACCCAAGGTCACACCAGCTGGCTGCATGTGGAAGACTGGAGAATCAAACCCGGTTCTCCAAGATAAGAGTCTGTGCTCCTAACCACTATACCAAACTGGAGGATCCTGGCCCTACACACATACATCTCTACACCAATTGACTGTCTGAACAGGACTTCTATCTCTCCATACCCCAGCTCAGGGTCGTATCTAAAGAGGAAATTTCACCCTTGGACATCAACAAATTTTATACATGAAACTTCCTTTGTGGAAAAGGTGACATTTCAAATCAATACTTTTGATTTTATGCTAGCTGTGTTTTTATTTTAATACAGGCTCCACGTGAACCCTCCCTCTTAACGAGGCTCATATGCAGATGTCCCTGTTTCAGTGCTCTCTGCAGATGAAATGACGGCTCGGGGGGGGGGGGAAATCCCCAGAACCGACTTCTATTCCTATTAATACCTCTGGCTACAGTTTCAGCAAAAAATATCAATAATATTGACTCAAAGTCCCATCGTCATTCTGCACCCCTCACCCTTTCTTGGCTGTATAGCTGAAACTGAAGATATTCTGTAATGAGAAATGAAAAAAATATCATCTAATGAGAACTGAAAAAATGTGGTGTTTTAATAACAACGAAATAAAATCCACTATCGTGACTGATGATGACATGCGCGTGCATACACATTAAGTTCCATAATGCCTTTCAGAGTATAGCTGATGGATCGCCAAGTTTTACAGTTCTCCTAATAGGCTGTGGTCACACACACGGAATAATCCACTTCCAGTGCACTTTTCAATGAACTGGATCTTGTCAGTCTGCACAGTAAAATCCAGTTGGAAAGTGCACTGAAAATGGATTGGAAGTGGATTATTTAGTGTGTGTGACCAAAGCCTGGATGAAGGTCACCCATAGAGCTTCACAGCTGAGAGAACCTGAAACCTTCCAGAGCCGAAACCAACTTTCCAATCACAAGGACACACTTCGCCTTTCCATGCATAGTTCACACTTTTAATTATTTACTGTGTAATCCAGTGCTGAGTTACTCCAGCCTAAGCCCGTTGTGATCAATGGTTTTAGAACAGAATAAGTATGCATAGGGTTGCACCATGTCACACTACAATATCATATTCATATATGGGGTGTGTGCTCACCAACCCACCTCCATGGGATTTAACAATTGCTAGAAATGACACATTTTTAAAGCCGCACACGAATTTTTGACAGGTCTGAAGATTTATGGGAGCATCCTTTTGAGAAATTAAGAAGACTTGCCCATCTCTAACCCCGAGTGATATATTCTACGGTGGAAAGAAATTAAATCCAGTGACCTTAAAAATGGGCTTCCAAGACATATGAGTAAAAGATGAGAAATCACTTTAAATGGGAAAAAGGAGCAGATTAAGTTTGATCATTCTAAAGGAAATGAATCACAAATGCTATTGCTAAGCACATTTGCAGATACCAGTGTTACCGTTCACATTTACACTGGGATATCTGAACTTCTCAGAAAAGGATATATTTTGATCTGTGTGGATTTTTGGAGTCCAACGTTCAATTTCAGACTCCAGATAATTTTGTGTGTATTGCAGCACCAAGTCCAAATTGTTGTGGTCATAATTTAATACCACCGGTGTATCTTCAATATGCCTGTGAACAGCCACTTCTGTGAGCTTCTCTGTATAAGTTATGTTATATGTTACAGCAGAGGTCCCCAACCTTTTTGACCCTGCGGGCACATTTGGAATTCGGACACAGCACAGTGGGTTCAGCCACAAAATGGTGGCCAAAGGAGGCGGAGCCAGCCATGAAAATGCTCTTGTGGCTTTTACCTTCAGTCACACAATGAAGACCCTTGTGCTATGGTGGCAACTGCTGCAGAAGCAACACTTAAAAATATGCATAGCCCACTTTCTGAAGAAGAAGAGAAGAAGAGACTGGATTTATACCCCGCCCGTCACTCGGAGTCTCAGAGTGGCTTACAAACTCCTCCCCCTCCCCACAACAGACACCATGTGAGGTAGGCGGGGCTGAGAGAGCTCTTTCCAGAACTGTCCTTGAGAGAACAGCTGTGCCAGAACTATGGCTTGCCCAAGGTCATCCAGCCAGGTGCAAGTGGAGGAGTGGGGAATCAAACCCGGTTCTCCAAGATTAGAGTGTGCACACTTAACCACTACACCAAACTGGCTCTTGATGGGCACCAGGAAAGGTGTTGGGTGGGCACCACCTTGGGGGACCCCTGTGTGACAGCTTCATGAGTGAGGCTGCTTCCACACAGATGGTTTTCTCATCCTTTGCTTCCTAACCGGATGCCATGGATTTCATCAACAAATCTGTTCAGCAGTCAAATTTACCATTGGGCGCTGACGATTCAACTGTGAGCCCATCAGCGATGTGCTTTGAGCAACTCAATCAGCCGTCGAAGAAGTGTTCATAGAAGACTGAGACCATTTGCATAGTCTTCTGCCAAGTCCAAGAACATCTCTCTGCCGCTCCCGTCCCACTTACTTTTCTTTCTATCCACAGCCACCCTGATGAAGAGCTCTGGAGATCTTGGAAGTGATGCACTGATTGGTCCTAAGCAGGGCTATTTTGGGGCAGGAACGCACAGGAACAGAGTTCCGGCTGGCTCCCGAGTTGGCCACGCCCAGCAGGAACTCATTAGCATAATAGGCCACACCCAACAGCAGAAACTCATTAGGATTGGCAACATTAGGGGTGTGTGGCCTAACATGCAAAGGAGTTCCTGCTACAAGAAAAGCCCTGGGTTTTGACAACAAACAAGGTAAACAGAATAAGAAGCGAAAGGTGGGTGTGGCTGGATGAGCACACTTCTGGTAACATGGGGGTGTGGCCTAATATGCTAATGAGCTGTGATGTCAGGGTGTGGCCTAATATGCTAATGGGTTTATGCTATTGGGTGTGGCCTATTGTGCTAATGAGTTCCTGCTGGGCTTTTTCTACAAAAAAAGCCCTGGTCCTAAGAAAAAGCACACAAACTGCTTTTTCATAGAATCATAGAGATGGAAGTGTCCTCCAAGGTCATCTAGTCCAAGCCGCTGCGCAGTGCAGGAAATTCACAAATACCTCCCCCTCCACACCCACAGTGGCCCCTGTTCCACGCCCAGAAGATGGGGGAAAAAACTCCTCCAGGATTGCTTCCTGACCCCAAAGTGGCAATCAGCATTTCCCCGGGCATGTAAGAAAGGGCCACAAGAACTAGGCACTGAGGCAACCCTTCCTGCCCTCCCTCTCATGATCTGCATTGCTGTCAGATGGCCATCTAGCATCTGTTTGAAAACATCCAAAGGAGGAGAGCCCACCACCTCCCGAGGAAGCCTGTTCCACTGAGGAACTGCTCTGTCAGTAAGTTCTTCCTAATGTTTAGCCAACAACCTCTTCTGATTTAATTTCAGCCTGTTGGTCCTGGTCCAACCTTCTGGGACAATGAGAGGCAATGACTTTTTTAGCTACCAACAGTAGCGTTGCAATTAATTTTTTTCCGCATGTCGGGAATGTCTAGATCAGGCCAACTATTCAACAGTATTGAGTGTATTGTAAAAGGAATTGTATGTCCAGTACTATAAGTTATTTGTTGGGCAATATCTTTCCAAAACGTAAGGTCCCCAGCCTTTTTGAGTCTGAGGGCACATTCGGAATTCTGACACGGCACGGTGGGCGCAGCGACAAAATGGCAGCCACACAGGTGGTGGAGCCAGCCCCAGAACGATTGCCACAGCTTAACTTCAGTAACACATTGTAGATCCCTGCACTGTGCTAGCAGCTGCTGCCAAAGCAACATTTTAAAAAAAAATCTGCACAGTCAATCAAAGCTCCAATAGCCAATCAGAAGCCTTGCTGGGTAAAAGCACTACCTGGGCCCACCCACTCCCTAAAATCCCTTGCCGGGTGCCGGAAATGGTGTTGGTGGCCCCGTGGCACCCACGGGCACCATGTTTGGGGCCCTTACTTTACACAAAGCAGAAGGCTTCCCCTGACCAGAGATGGCGGCCTGACGAGGGGCTGCCAGTTCTTTTTCCAACCCGCTTATGTCTCGGCTCAGGATTTCATCATCTCAGGCTGTATTTACCTCCCACCTGGAAGCCGAACTTTGCAGCCACCTGGGACAATGACTTTAATCAAGAAAGCAAGATCTAAATCGGCGTAACAAGCCTGTGGAGGCACCAAGGAAATCTTGCTCGTTATGCAAGTGGTTCCCCCACCACCACCGGCATTATGCAAACCACATTATTAGGATATCCCTTCCAAATACACTAGGATATATTTCAGGGGCACAGGAGCCAGTTCCCAGCCTTCGTTCACATTCTTTGCATGATCAACTAACAGAACACAGGATGGGGCTATACGGATTGCAGACTTTCAAGAGCTGAGATAGGAAGAAGATACAATCATAGGCACACTTACCAGGGACTGTTAAGCGGCAGGGCTCTTTTTGTAGAAAAAGCCCAGCAGGAACTCATGAGCATAATAGGCCACACCCAACAGCAGAAACTCTTTAGCATATTGGGCTACACCCCTGACAGCACAGCTCATTAGCACATTAGGCCACACCCCCATGTTACCAGAAGTGTGGTTATCCAGCCACACCCACCTTTTGCTTGTTATTCTGTTTACCTTGTTTGTTGTCAAAACCCAGGGCTTTTCTTGTAGCAGGAACTCCTTTGCATGTTAGACCACACACCCCTAATGTAGCCAATCCTAATGAGTTTCTGCTGTTGGGTGTGGCCTATTATGCTAATGAGTTCCTGCTGGGCATGGCCAACTTGGGAGCCAGCCGGAACTCCGTTCCTGTGCGTTCCTGCCCAGAAATAGCCCTGGTTAAGCCTCACTGAATTCTTCTCAGTCAACCTGCACAGGATTGCACTGAAAGTCCCCACCACCAGTAGCGTCCTTTGATACTCCCCCCCCTTTAAGTTCTCTCCCCCCCCATTTCAGTCATTCTGCCTTGGGTACAGAGAATGCTTGTTCTCACTTTGTGATGCTTGTCGCTTCTGGTTGCCAACAATTGGTGGAAAATGTCCTGCCCCTTTACAGAGTCTTAACAGGATGTTATTTCGCAGGTGGTGTTATTGACCTCCATATCGTGAAAAGCTTCAGCTGCCTATTTCCAGACATTAAACCTCCATTAGAGGGACAGGACATTATTCTCCAGGTGTGTTGGCAGTTTGGTGTAGTGGTTAAGTGCGCGGACTCTAATCTGGGAGAACCGGGTTTGATTCCCTACTCTTCCACTTGAAGCTGCCGGATGACCTTGGGCAAGCCATAGATCTGTCAGAGCTGCTCTTGAAAAAAGAGCAGTTCTCTCAGAGCTCTCTCAGCCCCACCTACCTGTTGTGGGGAGGGGAAGGGAAAGGAGTTTGTAAGCTGCTCTGAGACTCCAAGTGAAGGGCGGGGTATAAATCCAATCTCTTATCATTGTTGTTGTTGTTGGCCACCGGCAGGGGACAGGAGGGAAGGGATGCCAGCTCCAGGCTGGGAACTCCTGGAGATTTGGGGGTGAAGCCTAGGAAGGAGAGGGACCTCAGTAGGGTAGAACACAGAGTCCACCCTCCAAAGCACCCACTTTCTCCAGAGGAACTGATCTCTGTAACCTGGAGATGAGCTGTAATTCTGGGGGATCCCCAGGCCCCACCTGGAAACTGGCATCCCTAAGTCCCCCCAAGATGTCTTGCAACATGCAAGCATGCTCTCTCTCTCTCTTTCTGTCCTCCTCCCCATACATATACCCTGCCCATCATAAAGAAGAAGAGAAGAGATTGGATTGGACTTATACCCCGCCCTTCACTTGGAGTCTCAGAGCAGCTTACAAACTCCTTTCCCTTCCCCTCCCCACAACAGGTAGGTGGGGCTGAGAGAGCTCTGACAGAAACTGCTCTTTTTCAGGAACAGCTCTGACAGAGCTATGGCTTGTCCAAGGTCATCCAGCAGCTGCAAGTGGAGGAGTGGGGAATCAAACCCGGTTCTCCCAGATTAGAGTCCGCGCACTTAACCACTACATCAAACTGGTGGATATTTGCTAATTTGGAATGCTGATGTATAAAACCAATGCCAGTGGGCTCTTTGCCATGAGCTCTTTTGATGCACACACCTTGCTCTTTTAGCACCTTCTCGAAGACAAAGTTGTATAAATCACCCTGGATAATATATTGCTTTGGGACTTGCTTTGAAGTAGCTGTCAATGATTTTTTTTTTTTAATTTGGAGACCCAATATTCAACCATCAATTGGTATTCTGGGCTGTGCTCAGGAATATTGATTTACAGTTTTGTAGCGGAAGCTTAGCCTCCGTTGAGGGACTCCCTTCGACTTGCTCCTATTGCTAGATGGTGTAAAATGGATCTCTTAATGAAAGGAAGTGGCTAATTGTGTGCTCGTATGTGTGAGGCTGTGGATATGGTCTTGGTTAAACCTTTCTAAGTCTGGTGAAGTCAAGCGGCTTTGAAGACTGCACCTCTGCTTAAGAAGGCATTGTCCATTAAGAAACCAACAGCAATCCAGTTTAATTTGGTATAGTGGTTAAGTGCACGGACTCTAATCTGGGAGAACCGGGTTTGAGTCCCCACTCCTCCACTTGCACCTGGCTGGATGACCTTGGGCAAGCCGTAGTTCAGATAAGAAAGAGCTGTCCTTGAAAAAGAGCAGTTTCTGTCAAGAGCTCACTCAGCCCCGCCTACCTCACAGGGTGTCTGTTGTGGGGAGGGGAAGGGAAAGGAGTTTGTAAGCCGCTCTGAGACTCCTTTGGGTAGTGAAGGGTGGGGTATAAATCCAGTCTCCTCCTCCTCCTCCTCCTCCTCCTCCTCCTCCTCCTCTTCTTCTTCTTCATCATCTTCATCTTCATGTAGAAAGTTGTATTTATTGGAATGAAGTTGGCAGTATGTTGTTGGGGTGTTTTTAGAAACTGTGGTCTCTGCAGATAGCCAGGTCAAGTTTGGGGCTTACTGGTATTTCAGATCCCCTGTGAGTAACCAGTGTTGTGGAGTAAGGGTTGCCAGGTCTGGGTTGGAAAATACCTGGAGACTTTGGAGGTGGATCCAGGAGAGGGCGGGGTTTGGGGAGGGGAGGGGCCTCAGCTGGGTACCATGCCATCGAGTCCACCCTTCAAAGCAGCCAATTTCTCCAGGAGGCTGATCTCTGTCAGCTGGAAATCAGTGGTAAAAGCGGGAGATCCCCAGGCCCCACCTGGAGGCTGGCAACCCTATGTGGAGTATTTGATCACAGAAAGGTTTATGTATTACTGGAGCAAGCCTCTAGTCCACAGTGAGTGCAGAAACCTAGGACCTGAGGGATTTTGTGCAGAGATTCAGTCAATGGGCCGTCATCTGAGTTCTGGGCCTACATGGACTTACCTTCTTTTTCTCAGAGCTGCAGTAACCAATCTCCCATGGCCATATGCATGAGAAACCCTTTTAAGGCCAACAGTCCAGAGCTGGCCACATGACGCTGGAAAAGTTCCCCTTCCTCTTTAAAGAAAAATCCGACCGCCAACACGTTTAGACACAGGGACCTGTTAAAAGGCTTGTCTCTCCCCCACCATGTTTAAAAATTATTTTGTTACTTAGTGTTTACTTTCTTCTGTCATTTCTTTCTAGTCCAGGATCCAAGGCTGCTAAAGCACTATGTTAAAACTACAAAAGTACAAAAGATCAGATGTAAAAGATCACAAAAGCACCCAATTAAACCACAAGTCTGTGTGTGTTAAATGCCATCAAGTCGCGTCCGACTTGTGGCAACCTTATGAATTAATGACCTCCAAAACACCCTCTCATTAACAGCCTTGCTCAGGTCATAAGAACATCAGAGAAGCCAATGTTGGATCAAGCCAACGGCCCATCCAGTCCAATACTCTGACACAGTGGCCAAAAATACCAGGTGCCATCAGGAGGTCCGGCAGTGGGGCCAGGACACTAGAAGCCCTCCCACTGTTGCCCCCCCTCTGCTCCATGTGCTTATCTAATTCCCTCTTGAAGCTGTCCATGCTTGTAGCTGCCGCCACCTTTTGAGGCAGTGAATTCCATGTGTTAATCGCTCTTTGGGTGAAGGTAAAGGTAAAGGTTCCCTTGCTCGAAAGCCAGTCGAATCCTACTCTAGGGTTGCGGTGCTCATCTCTGTTTCAAAGCCAAAGAGCCAGCGCTGTCTGAAGACGTTTCCGTAGTCATGTGGCCGGCATGACTAAACACCAAGGCGCACGGAATGCTGTTACCTTCCCACCGAAGTGGTACCTATTTATCTACTTGCAATTTCTTGCTTTCGAACTGCTAGGTTGGCAGGAGCTGGTTTCCCTACCTGCTCTATCCCATGCATAATCTCATAAACCTCAATCATGTCACCCCTCAACCATTGTTTCTCCAAGCTAAAGAGCCCCAAGTGCTTTAACCTTTCTTCATAAGGAAAGTGTTCCAACCCATTCATCATTCTAGTTGCCCTTTTCTGCACTTTTTCTGATGCTATAATAGCCTTTCTGAGGTGTGGTGACCAGAATTGCCCACACTATTCCAAATGGGGTTGCACCATCGATTTATATGGGGGCATTGTGATACTTGCAAACTGAGGGGCGTGTTTTCCCTGTTTGAGTCAATCCGTCTCTTTTTGTGCTGCCTTCAACTTCTCCTAGCATTATTGTCTTTTCCCAGTGACTCTTGCCTTCTCATAATGTGATTGAAGTACAACAGCCTCAGTTCAGTCATTCGAGCTTCTAAGGAGAGTTGACAAGACAGTTACTGAAACCAGCCCCTGTCCAAATACTCAACAGAATACTTCCAAGGGCATCTTTTTTTCTTTTACAAGTTTAATTGTTAGGATTACTTTATCCAGGAGGTGAATCGTGGGGGGAGGGAGGGGAACTGACCCTCTTTCTCCTCTGCTATTTTCTCACTGGGGAAAGCTACTCCAGAGCTGCTGTTATTCTCAATGGGAAAACATACAGGTCTCTGTAAATTTATCCCATGGGTGGTGGTGGGGTTTTCAAGGAGCGCAAGGGTGACTTTTTTTGCTCATATTTTAATTGGGTGTTTTTGTGACCTTTTACTTTTGATATTTTGTACTTTTTGTAGTTTTAATATACTGCTTTAGCCACCTCGGATCCTGGACTAGAAAGAAACAATAGAACTATTTTGAAGAAAGTAACCATTGAGTAATAACATAATTTTTAAAGATTGTGGGGGAGGGACAAGCCTTTTAATTGACAGGTTCCTGTGTATAAATATGTTGGCGTTCAACTTTTCCCTTAAAGTGGAAAGGGTGCATCGCACTGTACTAAGAGGCTATGCCTAGCGGGTGAAGGGGTAGGAAAAGGATGAAACGGTGTGAGTCACCTTGAGAGCAGATGGAGTTCAGTCAAAAGACTAATGGCAAATTTATGATCCCGTTTAAGATCAGGAGCCAAATCAAGTCAAATAGAATAATAAATTCACAGGCTATATTGGATGAGGACATGTTAAAGTAGACTTTATTAGTAAAATCAATTTGGTACATGCCTGAGAGAATTATTATTGGAGCAGCAGAGTGCATCTTCACTTTGTTGTGGGGGAGCATTTTCGTTTTAGGGGAAGCGAAAACTTGCCAACAATGTATAAACAGGGAAATAAAATTCTCAAGGTTCTGGCCCCTTAAACAACCATATTTTTAGTATATCAATCAATCAATCAATCAATCCAGTTACCTTTATTGGCATGTAACCCTTGCAAACCTATATACAACAAAAACAGCATAGAATAATACTTGCAAAATACAGAAACAAGGAATTACCAAGTAAGTATACCCATCAATTAAATAAAGGGCGAATAGAAATGGCACCAAGAAGAAATTTAGCAACAGTTTCCATTATCTCAAGGTTTGGGTTATCAAGAAGAATAAGTGTTATGTATTGACTTGAATGTAAATACTGACATGCGAATCGTCTCATTGAAACTCTATGTTAAGCTTCAGCCTGGGCTAGGATCCTAATGTAACCAATAGGAGTCCTAGCCCAGAGAGTGTCTACCAATCACGCTGTAAAGCGGGACCGCTTGTGATTGGGCTTTATATCTTCAACCTCATAGGTTGTTATTTGTACAGGGGGTGTGGCTACACTAGCCGGGAATGTTTAAATACAGAGCAGCCAGTGCTTGTCTTTTGGCTGTTCTGATCTGTGATGGGTTCTGGCTGGCGATTGTTGTACTGGCTGGCGATCGTAACTAAGCTGAAGAATAAACCGCAATTCTTGCTGAATCACTCTCCGACTCTTTGTTAAGCGCACGACTTAACAATTGGCGACGAGGATGGGATACTAGTGCGGGTAGGCAGCCCCGCTAGAACGGACCCCATGTCGGACAACGAGGAGATCGCCGAGGCCGGCCAGCCACAGGTTCCACCCGCTCTGGTGGCTCCGCCTGTGCGCATAACGATGGCCGCGAGCAGCCAGAAGTTCGAATGCTTCGACCCGACTACTGAAGACTGGGACTCTTACCTCACGAGGTTTGAGTTCCATCTGGAGGCGAATGACATCACGACGGAGGAGAAGAAGAGGGCGACTCTACTCAGCTCGTGTGGAAAGAGCGTTTTTGACATCGCCCGGTCACTGGTGGCACCAGATGACCTCAAAACCGTATCCTTTGAAAGCTTGACAGACAAGCTGAAATCACATTTCTCTCCACAGCCGTCGGAAATCGCCTGCAGGCACGCTTTTTACAAGCGGGGCCAGAACGCAAATGAGTCCATAGCTGAGTACGTTGCAGCTCTTCGCAAGGCAGCACGGCCTTGCAACTTCGGGAATGTGGAGGAGGCCCTCCGTGATCGCCTCGTCTGTGGGCTGAGAGACGAGCGACTGCAGCAACGCCTATTCGCACGAACTACGTTGACGTGGGCCATCGCCTATGCTGAGGCTGTCGCCGCTGACAGATCAACCAGGGAAGTGAGACAACGGGTCGCCACAGCTGATCAACGCGTCCACCAACAGAGGGCCAGCGACGCAAGCGGCGACTCTGATGACGACGTCTGCGCGGTAAAGGCGGGAGCGTCCAAGCGGACCCAACGGAAAACTACCGAGGGCTCAGCATGCGTCGGCTGTGGCGGGAAACATCGGCGCGAGCGTTGCTGGGCGAGAGACCTAGACTGCCGGAAGTGCGGAAAGCGGGGGCATGTTGCCCGGGTATGCAGAGCCGCGAACAAGTCTTCACCAGTTTCATCCCCCCACCGGCACCGACGCCCCCGAGCCGCACCAAAAGAAGACACCCGCCAGATGACAGGGAGCCTGTCGTCAGAAGCCACAGCCACCGTCCTAAGCACCGAGAGCCGAAAAAAGATCCACGTCATTCTCCATCTCGACGGCGCACCGTGTGAGATGGAAGTGGATTCCGGGTCGGCGGTAACCGTTTTGTCTACGCAGACGTGGCACAAGCTGTTCCCAACACGAAGTCGGCGGAGGTTGCGAGCTGCGGACATCCGATTGTCCGATTTTCAGGGAAATCGAATCCCTCTGGCGGGGAGGGATACGTTCACAGTTAATTTCAAAGGGAAAGGTGCTGTGCTTTCATGTTTGATCGCTGAGGGAAACCGTACCAACCTGCTCGGGTTGGACTGGTTTGAGCCTCTGGGTATTGCTGTTGTGGGAGTTAATAACGTTGTGGAAAATAAATGGGCTGTATTATATGCTGAATTTCCTGAAGTGTTTGGGGGCGGATTGGGAAAGTATAATGGTCCCCCAGTGTCTTTTGAGTTGGATCCTGCTATACGCCCTATACGCCTAAAATACAGGAAAGTGCCCATTCCGTTCAAGGCAAAGATCGAGGCTGAACTCGATAAGCTACTTGAACAAGGGGTGTTGGAACCAGTTCCTTGTAGTAAATGGGAAACCCCCATTGTTACTCCAATTAAACCCGATGGGTCAATACGAATTTGCGCTGACTACAAGTGCACAATTAACAAAGCCTTGCAGCAGCATTCGTACCCTGTACCAGTCATTAGCCACGTACTGGCATCACTGGGAGGAGGGAAGGTATTCGCCAAACTCGACCTGGCCCAAGCGTACCAACAACTCCCCGTGACCAAAGAGGCGGCTGACGCCCAGACCATCGTAACGCATAGGGGGGCGTTTAGAGTAAATCGACTCCAATTCGGAGTGAATGTTGCGCCGGGGATTTTTCAGAGCCTCATGGAGGGGTTGTTGAGGGGGGTGCCGGGCACGGTGCCCTATTTTGACGATGTCTTAATAGCGGGCAAATCTGATGACGAGCTGCTGTGCCGAGTGCGGGAGGTGCTCAAACGTTTTTCTGATGCGGGCCTGAAGGTAAAAAAGTCGAAGTGCCTGGTGGGAGTCCCGAGTGTGGAGTTCTTGGGGTTCCGGGTGGATGAGTTTGGGGTCCATCCTACTAACGATAAGGTCTCCGCAATCCAGAATGCCCCACGGCCACAAGGGAAGAAGGAGTTACAGTCCTTCCTAGGACTCCTTAATTTTTATCACGCCTTCTTGCCCCACAAGGCGTCGATTGCGGCCCCATTGCACAACCTGCTGCATAAAGACACAAAATGGAGGTGGGGTCCAGAGCATGAGCGGGCATTCGATGGGGTGAAAAAATTGTTGTCGTCTGATGCAGTGTTAACACATTATGATGAGGACAAACTGCTTGTGTTAGCTGCTGATGCGTCCCCATTTGGGGTGGGAGCTGTGCTGAGCCACGTAATGCCCGACGGGCGGGAAGCCCCTATCGCCTTTTATTCCAAGTCGCTAACAGCAGCGGAAAGAAACTACGCGCAGATTGACAAAGAGGCTTTGGCGCTAGTTTCCGCTGTTAAGAAGTTTCATGACTTTTTGTTTGGACGGAGATTCATACTGGTGACAGACCACAAGCCCCTGCTAGGGATTTTTGCCCAGGACCGGCAACTCCCTGATGTTATGTCCGCACGCATGTTGCGGTGGGCTTTGTTCCTCTCAGCCTACGAGTTCGACCTGGAGCACAGGCCGGGTAAGGCCATTGGACACGCTGATGCGCTCAGCCGCTGCCCTCTGCCCGGCCAGGACTTGGACCCTGCTCCTACTTGCTCCATTCTAGCTATCGAGGAACTGCCGGAGGCACCTGTGTCTGCTAAGGACATTGCTGCTGCGACAGCAAAAGACTCTGTGCTCAGTCGTGTTATTAACTGGGTGTGGAGGGGGTGGCCGGCAGGAACGTTGGAGCCGGAGTTCAAACCGTACAAAACGCGGGAAAGCGAAATGTCGGTATCAAAGGGCTGTTTGCTGTGGGGGAACAGAGTGATTGTACCGCAACGCTGGCGCGAAAAAGTGCTGAAATCACTACACGAGGGCCATCCCGGCATGGTGCATATGAAGGCTCTGGCCCGGGGATATGTATGGTGGCCTGGGATGGATGCTGACATTGAAGAGTGGGTACGGGGGTGTACGCCATTTCCTAGCTAACAATGGCATCAGGCAAATTACGTCTGCCCCGTTCCACCCAGCATCAAACGGGCAGGCAGAGCGAATGGTCCGCACGACCAAAGATGCGCTTGCAAAGCTGACATCCGGGGACTGGGGAGTGAAACTGGCGTCGTTTCTTCTGCGCCAGCACGTAACTCCGTGTTCGGCTACAGGCCGCAGCCCGGCCGAGTTGTTGATGGGGCGACGCCTAGCGTCTTTGCTGGATCGCTTACATCCAGACTTAAACGATCTGAGGCCCCAGCAACAGAGTGTTTCCACTAAGGTCCGCACATACGAATGTGGGGACACGGTCTTTGCAAAGAACTATGCAGGGGGACATTCGTGGCTTCCAGCCACAGTTACCGAGGTAGTGGGTTCCCGAATGTATGTTGTCCAGCTTGCAGACGGTCGCAAGTGGAGGCGACACACTGACCAGTTGAGGCAGCGGTGGGCGACTGGCCGCCCCACCTCGCAGCCAACCGAGCTACCGGACCCAGATAACGATCCCATACCTCTGCCGGAGGTGAGTACTGCCGAGCCTGCCGAGCCCAGTACTGTCCCTGAGGGAGGGCAGACCCCTACTCTTGGACCCACTGCAAGGGATGGTAGCGTTCCTGACCCACTCGAGAGTGAGTCAAGCCGAGTGCCTCCAATTCTAAGGTGCCCTGAACCTCCTACGCCACGGAGGTCTCAGAGAGTGCGCAGAGTGCCCACCTACTTAAGCGATTACGATTGTTCCTAATGTTTTTGCTTAGGGGGGAGGGATTTGTTATGTATTGACTTGAATGTAAATACTGACATGCGAATCGTCTCATTGAAACTCTATGTTAAGCTTCAGCCTGGGCTAGGATCCTAATGTAACCAATAGGAGTCCTAGCCCAGAGAGTGTCTACCAATCACGCTGTAAAGCGGGACCGCTTGTGATTGGGCATTATATCTTCAACCTCATAGGTTGTTATTTGTACAGGGGGTGTGGCTACACTAGCCGGGAATGTTTAAATACAGAGCAGCCAGTGCTTGTCTTTTGGCTCGAGTGGTTCGAATGATGGTTCTGGCTGGCGATCGTAACTAAGCTGAAGAATAAACCGCAATTCTTGCTGAATCACTCTCCGACTCTTTGTTAAGCGCACGACTTAACAATAAGGATCTTTAGGGAATCAGGACATTCTTCTAATTGAGCCAAAATAAAATTTAGAAATTTCAGTTCGTAGTGCATGGTAGAAGGGGCACTGCAACAAGACATGGGAAATCGTTTCGATATTATCATTTGTGCATGGACAACATCTGTCAGAAAAGGGCACACCCTGAAAGCGGCCAGATAATACGACCGAAGGTAATACATTGAATCTCGCCAAAGAGAGGGCTCTACGGAGTTTGGGGGTGTAAAGTTGGTACAGGTAAGAGGCAGCTTGGCCGACTTTAGGAGATATTCCAAAATACAGGGGTGAACAGGTTTTATTAGCGGCATTATACAGTGATTGTAGCTCAGAACAAAGTAGATTGGCTCTTATAATTGAAAAAGCCTCAGATTCGGAAGTAAGGAGTAAGGTATCTAAGGTGATATCCAGGGATTTAATTTTGGATTCCAGTAGAAGCTGATGGATGTAACTAGAAGGGTCCGAATTGAAAAGAAGGTGAAGGGTCCGAATTGAAAAGAATGCATATACTAAACATTACAAATGTTTAGTATATGCATAAACTTGACCTCTGAAAAACTAGTCAATACTGAGAACACTTTCAGTAGCACCTTTGAAGGATGTTTTGTGGTTTGGTCTCCAACCGGAAAGTGCTCCATTGCTGTGGGTCGAATGGTCACTGATGGTACCTCTTGGGCTGCAGTCACACTGGCGGCTTGGCATGGTGTAGTGGTGCCTCAAGTCCTACCAGTTCAAAGTGTAGCAGAGCATTTCATCCAGACTGCACACCCTGTGGTGGATTACCCACGCGGCCATTCCATGGGGGAACATCCACATTAGTGTTGCACTTCAGCCATGGGATGAGCTGTAAGGGTGGGTTTTATTTAATGCAGGTAAATGGATGCTCATATGCACTCATGCGCACATGCACATATAGGCAGTAACTAAAAAAAAAACAAACAGTGGCAGAAACAGATCTGCAAGTTCAGACATTCCTTCCAGGTTTCTTTCATTGCAGGAGAGTCCAGAGGTCAGAAAACCTGGAGGACACAATCTGTTCATACTGGACTTTCCCCAGTATCTGCTTATTCCGCTTCCATTGTGGAACAGCACAGGCTGCCAACAACTGTACCATGAGAGGCGGATGTCCTCATCTGGAGGGGCCCATTTGTTCCACTCAGGTAATGCCACTATATTGCCACAAACTGCATGTGTGACTGCAGCCTTGGTTTGACTTGGCTTATATAACAATCACATAGATGGCAGAGTCAAGAGAGTGGAAACTGCAATAGGTTGTAGGAAGGGATCTGTGGAATGTAGGTTCTGAAAAATATGGATCTTTCTTGATCGAGAGTGCTACTTGGGATTCTGAGCAGAAGGAACCATCTGAAGTCTCTATGCTGATGAAGGGCAGTGACCTTTTCCCTCATATGCTGATCCAATCATACATAATAGAATCATAGAATTACAGAATCATAGAGTTGGAAGGGGCCATACAGGCCATCTAATCCAACCCCATGCTCAATGCAGGATCAGTCTAGAGCATCCCTTTTAGCAATCCTTTGGCTAGATCCATTTTCAGCAAGCTAGAAGCACAGTGTATGAGAACCATATTTCTGCCAAATAGAGTATACCAGTATTGAACACTGATATTTCTGTAGGCTTTTTGAGGTTGTCCTTGGGTGATTGTGTTTGCATCTGTGTTTATATTTAAACTTGTATTTAAGCTTGTAATTATATTTGAACCAAGAAGGGTGACTTCATGTACACGTATTTCCACTATCTTTTATTGTATGATTTACAAATAGTTTGTGTATTGAAGGTGGCTCTGATGAAGAAAACAAAATGTCTGATCTGGACTATGTCAGTCTAGTCTAGTCTTCATGGCAAATTTGACTAGTGCTGCTTTACAAGAGATTAAAAAAAAGCTTTGGACATTTAATTGTTTCTCTGAATGTCATCATTTGAGGTCTTGCTACTAGATAGTAATGTTGTCAGTATGTTTTTCATGACATTTGCTAACTTGTGAATGACTTCCTTTGGTATACTATGTGATGAGAGCAGAACGATAGTAATTATAATTGTTTGCATGACTTTCAATGATGAACATCAATTGTTTATTGTAAGTATCATTAACGACTCTAGTCCACACAGTGCTTTTTGGTTTCAGTTACTCATCGCACTGTGTCCCTGTTGTTTTGCATGTGCTGCTTAAAGACTGCCAGTGAGGGAGAGCTCACCCCCTCCCTAGGCAGCTGATTCCACCGTTGAACAACTCTGACTGTAAAAAAGTTTTTCCTAATATCCAGCTGTGACGAACTGACCTCCAAAAGTAGGATGCTTAGTGTGTTGAAAACAGTGAACTGGGAGCTTTGGGGTTAATGCCTCACTATAAAACACAGTTTGATTGACAGGCCACTGCCAGTGTGCACCCCCTTCTCTCTGATTGGTCAGCACCAGCTGAGGAGAGCTTTCAAAAGTCTTGTCAGAGGGAGTCAGTTGTCCTTTGGCTTGGCAGCTGCCAGTCAGGAGGAGTGTATGTGTGTCAGTCTGAGGTAAACAGACAAGTTCACTTGGAAAGTGAAAGGACACAACTCCTTGCTCTTACCGTGTACCATCACGTCTGAGGGAAAGTTCAGAAATCAGAACTTAAAATCTAAGCGTCAGCCCTAGCTGAATTCCGTTTATTCACAGTCTCCAGAACTGGGGTTTAGGTTTGACAGGACAAGAGGTTGAAAACTGCCAGTCTAGCCAAACAGAAAAAGGATCATCGCTCCTAGAAAGGGGAGGATATTTCTTACCAAGTTATTCAAAGGGTTCAACTCAAAAGGGACTCCTGGTTTGTGTGAAAAGGGAAACGGTCCTAGACTCCTCAAGAGTAAAAACGGGAAAGTTATACTCCCACAAGGGAAGCGTTTAAAGACAGGGAGAAAGTACTAACTTCCAGGAAACAAAGATAGTTTTATGAAACCTTATGAAGACACATTGGGTGCGTTCAGACGGGGCATTTGCAACGAGGTGCCGGTTGGAATCGGTGTACTTACTGGCATTCACACGGCGAACATCTGCCTTCCGTCCCTAAACGTTGCAAAGAGCTTTAAACTGTTGTATTCTGCCACTAGGTCCCCAAGTGGTGGTATCCTGAGTGCAACGGTTGTAATCGCTTTACCCCCCGTCTGATCGCTCTCCAACGTTGTAGAGCCACTTCTGTTCGAAAGCCCGAGGCTTCCGATTTTCGCCCGCCATTTTTTTTAGGTCAGCGATATGCGCTTGGGCGAAGCTTCGCCCCAGCATTTGTTTTAAAAAAAGGTCCTTAGTTTTGGGACTTCTCTGCACTACTGCTGTTTCTTGTAAAAACACCTTGGCTTTATCTAGTTATATGGCTATTGTGTTATTGAACTTGGTATTAAAATATTATTTTTATAAATTTTTTTGTTCACCTTTAGTGATTTCAGCCAGCGGTTTTTTTGCACTTTGTGCCCCACCTGGAGATTCATACCCCATAAGGAAGACCGAGTGCCGAAAAATAAATTCTTTTGAGCTATGGTGCCGGAGAAGACTCTTGAGAGTCCCTTGGACTGCAAGAAGATCAAATCAGTCAATCCTAAAAGAAATCAACCCTGACTGTTCCCTGGAAGGCCAGATAATGAAACTGAAGCTCAAATACTTTGGCCACCCAATGAGAAGGGAGCACTCACTGGAGAAGACCCTGATGCTGGGAAAGATTGAAGGTCAAAGAAGACGGGGACGGCAAAGGATGAGATGTTTAGACAGTGTCATAGATGCAACGAACATGAAATTGAGCCAACTTCAGAGGACGGTGGAAGACAGGAAGGCCTGGCGTGATCTGGTCCATGAGGTCGCGAAGAGTCGGACTCGACTGTGCAACTGAACAGCAACAACACTAAGAGGCTGCTCAGTCAGAGTAGGAAACAGAGGAGGAGAAGCAGGAGTCTGTATTCAACCAAAAAGCTATGAGTGCCAGAACAAGGGAATCTGTGTCTCATAAGGGAAACGCTTGCATTGGTTTGCATCCATCTCTTGTTAGCTTTGTCCCTCTCTTTCCTCCATTACATTTCTTTGGACTAAGAGTTTCCTTTCCCCATATGTTGCTCTTTCAAGTACTATGTGCTTTGAAGGCACTGTGAAAGTAAGAAGTAGTAATAGTATAGATAACTCGTTGACTGTAGCCTCTCGTGATAACTTTCGAATTTGAATAAGGCGTTCCAAAGAAATGGTGGCAGGAGGAACTTTCTTAACTAAGATGAGCTTGATCTCAACTCAATCTCAGCATTTGTGAGTCTAATTGGTGGTCAGAACATTCAAATGCTGAGGATTCAGACAATAAAATGCCAGCTGTTCAGTTCTCAGTACACCCTTATAAGCCTGTTGACTTCAATGGACCTCTGTGTGTATATAAAGTGTTGTCGGGTCATAGCTGAGTTATGGCAACCCCACAGGGTTTTCAAGGCAAGGGACAAGGGAGAGGTGGTTTGCCATTGCCTTCCTCTGCAAAGTCTTCCTTGGTGCTCCCTCATCTGAGTACTACTGATCCTTCCGAGAACTGACAAGATCAATCTGTACTACACCACTCCACATCCCTCAATGGAGAAGCATACAACACTTTTTAGGATGACATAGCAAGCCATGTACATGCAGGTGTGAACCAGGCCAAAGTGTTAAAAAGGAGCACGTCAGTGTGCTGTCGTGATGAGTTTGTTGAATCTGGAACTGGGAGACCTGAAATCAACTCTCCATGCAGCCATGAAGCTCACTGGGTAGTCTTGAGGCCAGCAATGCTCTTTCAGCCCAACCAAGGTCACAGGCTTGTTGTAAATATAAAACTGGATAAGGTCCTTTACCTGTACAACCCCCTGAGCCTTTGGTTGGAAGGGTGGCACACAAGTGGCAATATTAAGAGTACTGGGAGGATCTCAAGTATTTGTTTGCTGCATATCCATCTGTGGCTTAAAGTGTATTTCTCACCCAAGCATCATAAATATTTTTGGTGCGATTTTGTCTCTTTTTAAAATTATTTTTTAATTGTTTGTTTAGTCTGTTACATTGAGTAGTTATAGTTATTTACATTTTCTCCCCTTTCCTCCCTCCCTCCCTCTCTTTTAGTCATAGTCTTTTCCCCCCAGCCAAGGGCACAGAGTCTTAATCTTCCACTGAATGTCCTTCCTTCTTTCTTTCAGCATCCAGTCTAAGTGGATCTTCCATCTGGTCTTGATTTCCGTGGATTTTTCTTCCCATGTTATTCCCTTGTTGATTGATTCCACAATGTCTGACTGTATAAAATCAAACAAATAGTTGAGCCAGATTTCTATTGTCCATTTACTTTTGTCTTTCCAACCCAGAGCGATAACTGCCTTTCCCGCCAGTATCATAGCCTTAACTAGATTTTGAGTTTTCTTATCCAACAACGGGCTTCCTATTGTGCTTAACAGCATTAGGTTAAAATCTATAGGTAATGTTACATTGCATACTTTCCTAATGATTTCAGTAATTTCCCTCCAAAAGGTCTTTACTTCTGCACATTCCCACCACATGTGCGCATACCAGCCTTTAGACTGTTTACAATGCCAGCACAAAGAACTCAGTCCTGGGATCATATTAGCTAGCTGTGCTGGTGTCTTATACCATTTTGTGAGGAATTTGTATTCCAGTTCTTTAAATTTGGTTACTTTGATCTCTTCATTTCCTTTCATAATTTTATCTACCGTCCTCTCTATTATCTGACCTTCATGACTCCATCTTTTTTGTAAATATTCTGTTATTTTATTTTTATTTGTTAGCATTTTTCTATATATTTTCCCTACCAGTCCCTTTTTTTACTTAGCCATTTCTTTGTATATTTCCGCCCTGAGCCTGCATTGCGGGGAGGGCGGGGTATAAATCGAATAAAATAAATAAATAAATAAATAAATAAATAAATAAATTTGTGCGTCTATCCAGAGGTCTTCCTTTTCACTAATGTTTTTAACTATCTTAACTGAAGATGGGGAAGTATTTTTTAAAATCCGATTGGTTTGAAAGGTCTGTGGCCGAGGACAGACTGGCAGTTTGAAGTGCGAGGGAGTCATGGCAAAGAAGACCTGGAACAAGTTGTCACACTGCACCAGTCACATTGCACCAACTGATGTGGGAGCATGCCGGGGAGGAGGCGCAAGGGAGCGTTCGCACTGTTGGCCTGCCCCTGTCGGAGGCACGGCTGTAAGGTGCGGCTTTCTTTTTGGTAATCCAGAGATATGCACTTATGCGCATAAGCGCACAAACAATTGTGGCTTTTGGCATTCATGCTTTGTTGGTGCGGGATGAACATGGGATGACCGCGCTCTCCAGGGTTTGCGACCACTTTCACCAGGTACCTTTTAAACTCGGGAGGCAAGCGCTACAAGACGGTCTGAGTATGGCTAGGGAACGCTGGACAGCTGTGCCTGTGTGAACTGGACCTTTAATCCGTTTGTGAAACGTTTCTGGCACGTGCCTATCTCGGGGCAAACTGCCAGTCTGAACTCAGCCTATATTTTTTACAGCCATACATTCTCTCTGACTATATTGCTGTTTCGTTTGGAAGAAGAAAGAGCACAGAAAAGACACTAAAATATGAACTTTTCTGGCAACAAAATGTGCTGATTGGAACTTACTCATTCTGGTAATTTCAGTAGCTGAATTTCTACTTCTGATGTTTAGTTTTCAGTCAAGGGGGCTTTGTGCAGTAAGCGTTGGAGCAGCAGATAGGGAAATAAGGGTCAACCCTCTTCATGCCAAATGAGTGCAGGTGATCTAGTTTATAGAGAGCTGGACTTAGAAGAGGAGACCTGTGTTCCAGTTTCCAATCCACTATGAAACTTACTGGTGACACTGGACTACTCTCTGTCTCTCTCTCTCCTCCCAGCACACACCTAACCTACCCATTTATCAATTGACACATACATTTGAGTTCTATTTTTACAACATATTGAAGGTGACTTCTAAGGAAAAAAATGTTAAATACAGAAGAGAACATACCAAACAAACAGAAAATGTTGCATCTGATGAGAAGAAGGCAAATGATAGAAAACAGAGGGGCAGCTAAAAACCATTTTAACCCTTTCCCAGATTGTAAAGAAGAAGTACGACAAGGATGTATATTGTCCCCTTGCTTATTTAATTTATATGCAGAGTATATAATGTGAAATGCTGGCCTGGATGAATCACAAGCCAGAATTAAGATTGCCGGGAAAAAGATAAATAACCTCATATATGCAGACGATACCACTCTAATGGCAGAAAGTGAAGAAGACCTAAAGAGCCTCTTGCTAAGAGTGAACAAAGAGAGTGCAAAAGTTGGCTTGAAACTCAACATCAAAAAAACTAAGATCATGGCATCCGACCCCATCACTCCTTGGCAAATAGAAGGGGAAGTTGTGGAAGTAGTGACAAACTTCACATTCCTGGGATCCAAGATCACTGCAGATGGTGACAGCAGCCCTGAAATTAAGAGACACCTGCTCCTTGGGAGGAAAGCGATGGCCAACCTAGACAGCATAATAAAAAGTAGAGACATCACCCTGGCAACAAAAGTCCGCATGGTAAAAGCAATGGTATTCCCAGTAGTAATGTATGGCTGCGGGTTTGACTATAAGGAAGGCTGAGTGCCGAATAATAGATTCTTTTGAATGATGGTGCTGGAGAAGACTCTTGAGAGTCTCCTGGACTGCAAGGATTCAAATCAGTCAATCCTAAAAGAAATCAACCCTGACTGTTCCCTGGAAGGCCAGAGACTGAAGCTGAAGCTCAAATACTTTGGCCACCAAATGAGAATGGAGCACTCAGTGGAGAAGACCCTGATGCTGGGAAAGACTGAAGGTCAAAGAAGACGGGGACAGCAAAGGATGAGATGGTTAGACAGTGTTATCGATGCAACGAACATGAAATTCAGCAAACTTTGGAGTACGACGGAAGACAGGAGGGCCTGGCATGATGTGGTCCATGGGTTCGTGAAGAGTTGGACTCGACTGTGTGACTGAACAACAACAACAACAATACACTTTTATCTCACACTTACATCAAGGAGCTCAAGGTGGTATACAAGCTTCTCCATTCATCATTTATTCCTTAGTACTGTCCTGCGAGAGAAGTTAGACTGAAAGAGAATGACTTGGCCTAGAGTCACCTGGAGAGTTTCACAACACAGCAGCCCTTTTAATTTGAACTGGGCCAGCTCCCTGGCTGATATCAACCCACTACGCAACACTGCCCTCTAGGCTAAATGCTGTCAAAAGTCCCCCAAAGTGGGTTGCCATCTGAACATATGAAGCTGCCTTATGAAGATGATGAACATATGAAGATGCCTGGGTCCATCAAAGTCAGTACTGTCTACTCATACTGTCAGTAGCTCTCCAGGGTCTCAGGCAGAGGTCTTTCACACCACTTACTACCTGATCCTTAACTGGAGATGTCAGGGATTGAACCTGGGACCTTCTGCATGTCAAGCAGATGCTCTACCACTGAGCCATGACCCTTCATTATATGGGATCAGAACATAGAAGTATAGAGCCCGAAGAGACCTCAAGGGCCATCTAGTCCAACCGCCTGTACGATGCAGGAAATTCACAACTGCCTGCCCCTATTCCCCCAGTGACCCCTGATCTGTGCCCAGAGAAAGGCAAAAAATCCTCTAGGCCAATGTGGCCTGGACGGAAATTCCTTCCTGACCCCAAACTGGTGATTGGAATTACTCTGGGCATATAAAAAAAGGGCCACGAGAGCTGGGAAGCTGGTGCTCCAGAAGCACTAAGCCCAGACAAGCTCTCTGGGAGCCATTTCTTTCTGGCTGATAAGGATGCCATGGCACTCATATGGTTTTGGAAGCCATTGTTCGCAAGAGCTATAGTAAAATTTCAGCATGGGACTGCCTTTTAGCCAGCACACAGCCTTCTCCTCCCTCATGAGCAAAGGGTTTTTTTTACCTCCGACCTGCAAAAAAACCCCAACCCATTTAATTGATTATAGCCACACTCATGGAGGCTGTAGCCATCTTTCCTTATTTGGAGGAGCTGCCATTTCCCCAGGGGCCGTGTGAGTCAAATGGATGGGAAACCAACACTTTCTTCAAGGCCCACAGAACCTTCTCTCGCCCTTTCCTTCAAGACTGGATTTCCTGCGTGCAACGCTATATGCACCTACTCAGGAGTAAACTCCAGCACAGTTGGAATTCAACTGCTGAGCAGCCGTGCAAAAGACTGTGCTGTGAGTATCTTCAGAACAGTCGGTATGAGAAATTATGTATTGCATGAGAGCAGTTAATTTTAGAAGCTTTTACCTATTTATGCTGAATACTTCGCTTTAATACCTGAATGAATAACTTCCTTATCCTTGACCTCATTTAAACATCCTGCCACACTCACAGGTTTAGTAGCTAAAGGGATTTTTTCCCCAGGATTGTATAAAGAATGACAAGGATTATAATGATCTTTAACGAAAATCATTCCTGACCAGGGGGACTCTTGAATGGGTAGATGTAGGCCAATCAGGTGGGGCAGGGGGGACTATGAACCAATTTTGGTCACTGGCTCACCCTTATCCACATACTGTTAACATTCTTCCCTCTCCAAAAGAGGCAGTACTTCCCTGGGCAGAATATATGATGTTGATGCCTTAATCGGGTGAAATCGCTGATTTTTTTTAGTGCTGGCTGACAAGTGACAATCCCATAGGTGTGAGGTTGTCCTACATCTTCCCATTGACCAAAGTTTCAGTGCACACCCGGAATTAAACTTTGTTGGTCTTAAAGGTGCCACTGGACTCACACTTTGTTGCGTTGCTTCAGACCAACACGGCTAGCCGTCTGAATCTATATCTTCCCATAGTCCAAGTAATGGTTCAAATATTCAAAGGCAGCTTTATTTAACGTTGACTCCATTTTCCATTAAGTTTCAAAACTTAATTTGACTACTCATGTTTATTGGCTGGAAAGGCTGGCACTTATCCAATAAGACGAAGGGCTTGCTTTCTTGTGCTAACAACCAGTGTCCCTTCCAATCCTGATCATATTTTTCCTTGGAAATATCTAAATGTTAGGTCTTTTGTATGTAGCATGCTGCAGTCTTTGGAGCCTGCAGGTGCATGATTGGGCCTAATTAGCAAGAGATTTTGACTTTCTGCTTCTTGGTTTGGAGAGTCTGAGAAAGCCAACTCCATCTTGAAATTGCCTAAACAAAGAATTGGAGCCAAAATGTAAGTATTGTGCCCGGTACGGGTTTCGGCCCCAGCGTCAACCAGCGTGGTGGTGTCGCCGGTGGTGTTAAATGCCATCAGGTTGCAGCCGACTTATGGCGACCCTGTAGGGTTTCCAAGGCAAGAGAAGTTCAGAGGCGGTTTGCCATCGCCTGCCTCTGCATAGAAACCGTGGACTTCCTTGGTGGTCTCCCATCTAAATACTGACCAGGGATGACCCTGCTTAGCTTCTAAGATTTGACAAGATTGGGCTAGCCTGAGCTACCCAGGTCAGAGCATCAGCCATTGTAGGGGACCTGTATTTTAGAACGTCTTTTATATCCCATTAAAAATATTTTTAAAATTTATTTTTGAGATTTTTGTTCTGCCCGCCCCGAAGTGGGCTCGGGCGGATCACCAGAAACTGAGTCCACGACACGTTACAATAAAATCACATTAAAACCATTCAAACAATAAACAATAAGATTCACATAAAATATTGTTTTGCTTTTTACTTGCAAGTATGCGCTTTAGATATCCCTTTAGAACAAATCATTTTAGATTGTAATTCTGTGCCTGGGATTTAAATAACACCCAGCATGACTGAAAGGCAGTGCAGGGAGGCAATCACTTCCAAGATGATATTGCAATTTGGGGGCTCTTTTTGAATAGGAGAATTAATAAGCGTCCTCAGCGACCTAGTTAACAGTTGAGATGTTTTTATAGGATTTTTTTTTGCTCCTTGCTGGGTCAGAAGATGGGATGGGACGCAGGCAGCAGGTCGGGCTAGAGGAACTCTGCATGTTCCAAAGGAGCCTGCTCTTCACTGGGCTGAAGTGTTAGTTGTATAATGTTATTTGGGCAAGATGACGGCAGCAATTAAAACGGCCTTGAAGTTATGATTTTTTCCCCCTTGTTCCCATTTAATTTGAAGTCAACTCCAGATTTCTAGGCTGGTGCATCAGTCTCAGGTTGTGTGGGTTCTAGTTCTGTTAAAGTTCCTCCAGGCTCCGAACCTTCTCCTCTAACAGTCTCACTTACACTTCCCTGCTGGGATACCAGAGGGCCACAAGAAGTGGTGGCAGCTACGAGCATAGAGAGCTTCAAGAGAGCATTGGAGAAACAGATGGAGCAGAGAATCATCAGTGGCTATTAGCCGCCGTGTATAACTGGAACACTCTGTCTGGGGCAGCGATGCTCTGTATTCTTGGTGCTTGTGGAGGGTCAATGGTGGGACGGCTTCTGGAATTCTGGCCCCAACTGGTGGACCTCCTGATGGCACCTGGGTTTTGGCCACTGTGTGACACAGAGTGTTGGACTGGATGGGCCACTGACCTGACCCAACATGGCTTCTCTTACGTTCTTACGTTCAAAGGCTTTTTTTTTAAAAAAAGTTAAAATTAGTGATTACCACAGAACTGTAAACCTTTCTTTAAAAACTCAGTGTTCTGCTGGCATGGCAGGAAAACAATGCTGGGAAAATGGTGCCCAGGAGAGGCTGGCTGTCGGGAAATGGCACTGATGTGGGCGGCCCCTTTGCAAGGCCAGAAGAGAGGCATCGCTCCTTCCAAACGTTGCACTGATGCGCTTTGTGTCCTGTTCACAAAAAGATCGGAATAAAGCAGGTTTGGGAAACAGCATGTTGAGGATGGGGAAAACCTGGAAAGAGAATCATGAACAGGCAGTATTATAGTGTGTGGAAGCTCCAGAACTAAAAGTGCTTCAATTTGGAAGCCAAGGCGGAGGAAAAACCTGTATGTGAAAAAAAACGGCCTCAGTGTGTTTGTAGATAGATATGGGGGACCAGGCATGGTCTTGAACAGTGTTCCCTCTAAGCTGAGTTACTGTGAGCTTGCTCACAGCTTTTTAGCCTCTGGCTCACACATTTTTGACTTAGCTCAGGAAAGATGGCTTCTAGGCTTGCCAACCCCCCGCTGGGGGAGGATAAATTCCCACCCGGGAGGCCCGTTACCCGTCGCTGGTGGATCGGGCCCCGGGGGGAACTCCACCCCCTGCTGGAGGGCGTCCCCAGCGTGATGATGTCACCCAGGGGTGACATCATCATGCTGGCCATGTTGTGGGGGACACACTCTGTGAATCAAGGGAAAACTCTATGGTTTTCCCTCGAGTCACGGTACCCCGCCCCCAACATGGGCAACGCAATGACATCACTTCCAGTAGTAGAAGAAGAAGAGATTGGATTTATACCCCGCCCTTCACTACCCAAAGGTGTCTCAGACCGGCTTGCAATCTCCTTTCCCTTCCCCTTCCCCCACAACAGACACCCTGTGAGGTAGGTGGGCCTGAGAGAGCTCTTGACAGAAACGGCTCTTTTTCAAGAACAGCTGTGCCAGAACTATGGCTTGCCTAAGGTCATCCAGCCAGGTGCAAGTGGAGGAGTGGGGAATCAAACCCGGTTCTCCCAGATTAGAGTCCGCACACTTAACCACTATACCAAAGTGGCTCTCAGTGACATCATCGTGGCGCGTGCACGCAAAGCGCGCGCACAGGGAGACTCCCGACAGAGCCAGGAATCCCCCCCACTTTGCAGGTAAGTCAACTTGGCAACCCTAATGGCTCCAGAGCAAACTCATTGATGCAGTAGCCAAATCACTTGCTCACAACTTGAATGCCAGTAGCTCACAAAGTAGCATTTTTGCTCACAAGACTCCACAGTTTAGAGGGAGCATTGGTTTTTGAAGTGTGTACCTAAATAGTTTGCTTGGCACTACTGCATCTAGTACTGGCCTTTCTGGCCTCAAAGAGGAATGGATATACAGGACTCAAGTCCTCCTCTTTTCCTCTGTGTGTGTGTGTATGCCACTTGTCCATGAGTGAGAATATGTGTGCACATGGGAGGAGGAGATTTCCATTCCTGGTTCTGTCAGGGCCTCCATAGCTAGGTCTGTGGTTTATTATGTAGTAAAGTATCCTTTGCAAGGTAGGCCTTTCATTCCATTTAGGAGAAGCTGGATAAGTCTCAGGATTTCCCACAGCTACAACTGGTTGCCTCACTATGATCCCTTCTGCACCTGCCTGCCGCTACAGATTTTCTCAGCGTTCGAGCTGAGGCAGTTTATGTCCAAGACAAAACAGCATCCAAATAAACCCTGGGGCGACAGCAGGCTGAAATGGGGCTGACCCACTGAAGGGAGGTAATGTAATGCAGAATGGGGGGGGGCAGAATAAAAAGGCTGAACTCATTTTTTAGTGCAGAATGGGGTGGGGGGAAAACCTGGATTAAAAAGCCTGAATTCGATTTGTGTGCTGAATTGCTTGGAGGTCACCACAGTGAACATGTATTAAAAGGAGAGGGCGTAAAGGGCCAATATGTGTAAGGGAAGGATAGGGAGATGGGGAATGGCCATGCCTGGCTTTCTTGAATACACATACACAGGGCTTTTTTTTTTTTTTTGTAGAAAAAGCCCAGCAGGAACTCATTAGCATAATAGGCCCCACCCAACAGCAGAAACTCATTTGCTTATTAGGACACACCCCTGACAGCACAGCTCATTAGCATATTAGCCCGCACACCCCATGTTCGCAGAAGTGTGGTCATCCAGACACTCTCACCTTTTGCTTCTTATTTTGTTTACCTTGTTTGTTGTCAAAACCCAGGGCTTTTTTATAGCAGGAACTCCTTTGCATGTTAGGCCACACACCCCTAATGTAGCCA